>NC_090651.1:348436501-348736501 GCF_040937935.1 Hyperolius riggenbachi | reverse complement strand
ACCTCAAAAGTCCAATAACAGAAACTAAAGTGGCCCTAACCAAACCCAGCACAGCCACAGACAGGACACTTACCATCCTCAACCCCAGATATGACACCATAAGAGCAATGCTTCTGCCATACAACAATTTACCTGAATATTTCAGTGAAGTCGGGATGACATAACATGTTCCTTTGTCACTGTCCTATCCCGATAACTGCAGGTGATCACGGTCCTATCCTCACCTTACCGGGAGACTCTCTTCCCACTTTACATTGTGTTCACCTGCTGTTTGGTTTTCTCATTCTTTATTTTGAACAAGTTGTTAAGTTTAATATTGTGTTGGGAACTTTCAATAAAAAAACAAAACATAACAAAAATCATGGAATCTAAAGAATGAGCTAGACAAATAAACAAGCAGCCAACGGGGTCACACCTGGAACAAGCATGCAGCCAGCAAAGTCACACCTGGAACCAGTATGCAGCCAGTGGAGTCACACCTGGCACAAGCATGCAGCCAGCAAAGTCACACCTGGAACCAGCATGCAGCCAGTGGAGTCACACCTGGAACATGCATGCAGCCAATGGAGCCAATCCTGGAACAAGCATGCAGCCAGTGGAGTCCCATCTGGAACAAACATGCAGCCAGCAGCACAGTCACACCTGGAACAGGCATGAAGCCAGTGGAGTCACACCTGGAACAAGCATGCAGCCAGTGGCGTCACACCTGGAACAAGCATGCAGCCAGTGGAGTCACACCTGGAACAAGCATGCAGCCAGTTGAGTCACACCTGGAACAGGCATGCAGCCAATGGAGCCAATCCTGGAACAAGCATGCAGCCAGTGGAGTCCCATCTGGAACAAACATGCAGCCAGCAGCACAGTCACACCTGGAACAAGCATGTAGCCAGTGGAGTCACACCTGGAACAAGCATGCAGCCAGTGGAGTCACACCTGGAACAAGCATGCAGCCTGGGGAGTCACACCTGGAACAAGCATGTAGACAGTGGAGTCACACCTGGAACAAGCATGTAGCCAGCAGAGCCACACCTGGAACAAGCATGCAGCCAGTGGAGTCACACCTGGAACATGCATGCAGCCAGCAAAGTCACACCTGGAACCAGCATGCAGCCAGTGGAGTCACACCTGGCACAAGCATGCAGCCAGCAAAGTCACACCTGGAACCAGCATGCAGCCAGTGGAGTCACACCTGGAACAAGCATGCAGCCAGCAAAGCAGGGCTGTGGAGTCGGTCCAAAAATCCACCGACTCCGACTCCGACTCCTCAGTTTAGGATTCCACCGACTCCGACTCCGACTCCGACTCCACGACTCCGACTCCTCTAATTTGCATATTACAATTTTGTTGATTAAAAGTATGTAACATGAAATTCGTCTCATAACTGCCAACGCTTAGGAATTTTACAAGACAACTGAAGTGAGAAGGATATGTAGACTACTATATTTATTCCCTTTAGACTAAAACTAGTCCTTAGTAATAGTACTTGTAAAAGGTACAAACCGGAACAAAGAACATCTATCAGGCCCTAGGCAATGTAAGTGTGGGTACATGTAAGAATGATGTGCAGGTACTCTGCAGGGGAATGAGGAGATTGTAAACAGACAACACCTCTGTGTTCAATGTGCACAGCATTCTCAGTGGATTCCCTGCAGCTCTGTGAGGAGTGCATATGTAGAGTATAGTACTACTGTGTAACAAAGTAAACCTGAGACAGATGAAATTAAAGTTTTGTACATACCTGGGGCTTCCTCCAGCCGCCTTCAGGATAATCAGTCCCTCGTTGTCCTCCTCCACCACCTGGATCTTCTGCTATGAGTCCAGGTACTTGAGCCAGTCTGGCGTAGTGCGCATGAACACACTCCACCGCTAGGAGCATACTACACCTGTGCAGCACTATTGCGCAGGTGCAGAATGTTCCTGGCTGTGGGAGTGGCATGCGGCCGGACTGCGCTGACTGGCTGAATTACCAGGACTCATAGCAGAAGATCCGGGTGGTGGAGGACAGTGAGGGACTGATTAGCCTGAAGGGGGCTGGAGGAAGCCCCAGGTATGTATAAAACTTTACTTTTCATCCGTCTCAGGTACCCTTTAATTTGTAGTCACCAAACCAAATTTTAATAACATATCAAATTATTTGATTTCAGTGCATACATTTGCATAAATCAGCATCAATGCAGAATTATTTCCATCTCATTGACCATCTCTATTAGTGACACAGCTACACATCAGGCTTTATTCTTACAGCATAGATGTTATTTAGTATATATAAGAGATTCCTGTGTACTCATCATATATACAGTCACAATCAGATATGTATATCTGACCTTAACAATACGGGGACTGCTTTATTGAAGCAGCACAAGTAACTAATTTTTATTGGTTTATTTCATTTTTGTGGACTAAGCACAGCTATTACTGTATATATACATTATTTTTAATGACTATTATCTGAGAAATAGAACATTTTATCATATTTTCTATTTTAATTACAGTTACAAATTCATTAGGAGTCGGAGTCGGAGTCGGTGCATTTTTTCCCGACTCCGACTCCGACTCCAGGCACCCAAAATTGCCCGACTCCACGACTCCGACTCCACGACTCCGACTCCGACTCCACAGCCCTGCAGCAAAGTCACACCTGGAACCAGCATGCAGCCAGTGGAGTCACACCTGGAACATGCATGCAGCCAATGGAGCCAATCCTGGAACAAACATGCAGCCAGTGGAGTCCCATCTGGAACAAACATGCAGCCAGCAGCACAGTCACACCTGGAACAGGCATGAAGCCAGTGGAGTCACACCTGGAACAAGCATGCAGCCAGTGGCATCACACCTGAAACAAGCATGCAGCCAGTGGAGTCACACCTGGAACAAGCATGCAGCCAGTTGAGTCACACCTGGAACAGGCATGCAGCCAATGGAGCCAATCCTGGAACAAGCATGCAGCCAGTGGAGTCCCATCTGGAACAAACATGCAGCCAGCAGCACAGTCACACCTGGAACAAGCATGTAGCCAGTGGAGTCACACCTGGAACAAGCATGCAGCCAGTGGAGTCACACCTGGAACAAGCATGCAGCCTGGGGAGTCACACCTGGAACAAGCATGTAGACAGTGGAGTCACACCTGGAACAAGCATGTAGCCAGCAGAGCCACACCTGGAACAAGCATGCAGCCAGTGGAGTCACACCTGGAACATGCATGCAGCCAGTTGAGTCACACCTGGAACAGGCATGCAGCCAATGGAGCCAATCCTGGAACAAACATGCAGCCAGCAGCACATTCACACCTGGAACAAGCATGCAGCCAGTGGAGTAACACCTGGAACAAGCATGCAGCCAGTGGAGTCACACCTGGAACAAGCATGCAGCCAGTGGAGTCACACCTGGAACAAGCATGTAGCCAGTGGAGTCACACCTGGAACAAGCATGCAGCCAGTGGAGTCACACCTGGAACAAGCATGCAGCCAGTGGAGTCACACCTGGAACAAGCATGCAGCCAGTGGAGTCACACCTGGAACAAGCATGCAGCCAGTGGAGTCACACCTGGAACAAGCATGCAGCCAGTGGAGTCACGCCTGGAACAAGCATGCAGCCAGTGGAGTCACGCCTGGAACAAGCATACAGCCAGCAGAGTCACACCTGGAACAAGCATGCAGCCAGTGGAGTCACACCTGGAACAAGCATGCAGCCAGCGGAGTCACACCTGGAACAAGCATGTAGCCAGTGGAGTCACACCTGGAACAAGCATGTAGCCAGTGGAGTCACACCTGGAACAAGCATGCAGCCAGTGGAGTCACACCTGAAACAAGCATGCAGCCAGCGGAGTCACACCTGGAACAAGCATGCAGCCAGCGGAGTCACACCTGGAACAAGCATGCAGCCAGTGGAGTCACACCTGGAACAAGCATGCAGCCAGCGGAGTCACACCTGGAACAAGCATGCAGCCAGTGGAGTCACACCTGGAACAAGCATGCAGCCAGTGGAGTCACACCTGGAACAAGCATGCAGCCAGTGGAGTCACGCCTGGCAGAAGAGGTCCAGTGCCCAAATCCCAGCACTAAGCTCCCCCAAGGCAGAGATAGCTCAGACTAAGGTGAGTGCTGAGGTTGTCTTGACTGAGCATCTCGCTCACATAAATTGAGCTCCCTAAACAAGCAGCTGCTCAGGGCTGGATCAGTGGGTGTCACATTAATGTTTCACACCATAGGGGAACTTTAGAAACTATCTGTCTTGCAGTGGAACCAGCTATAGAGATGTTCTGAGAAGAGATCTCATCACTGCCACAAGTAACTTTTCCAGCACAGAAGAAGGGAGTGATCTGCTATACTTCCTATACTTCCAGGTAAAGTATAGAGGTCAGGTACATAGACACAAGCAGCAGGATCCGTACCACGGTCAGAGGAGGATCACACACTGCCCTAGACGTGCCCTCTTCATCCACATAGTCATCACCGCCATTGTCCAGCAGTCATCACCTTCCAGGGTCTCATCTCCACACATAACCTACTCAGAATTTATCATGTGGAGGGTAAAGGGATATTGACACAGTGAGGACAACAAACAACAATGTATCCCCAGTAACCTACCTGTTTCTAGGGGGTAGACCGACGGCGCCATTAAACCCAACAGGACAAACAATGATGACAGCGGCAGTAAAGTCTTCTCCTTCCTCACAGACATATTGGCATTCCTTTGTGGGTGGACGTGTGGCGGCGGCGGTGGACCTGGCGTGTGAGACTTGGGGCACCCGAATGCCCTCCCAATCCAGAAAGTAAACTGGGAAGCTTTCCCTACAGGCGGAGGCGACGCTCAACACTTGTTTGATGAAAGTTTTTCTGCTGTTTTTTGAGCTTTGTGTCCACAATGACTCCTCAAAGTCGCCTTTTGTGTGCGGCTGGGAGGGCTTTGTCCACCGCATTTGTGTCTTCTGGTATCCATGACAACCAGAAGGGTTTGGTGGAGGGTGAAGAGGGGTGTGATGAACAATGTACCACCCTGTTCAGGAACTCCGGGGGTCTGCATTTCTTTCATTATTTCTGCTGCCTTGCGATTGCATGATGGTGGATAAATCAACTACAGACAGGTCGGCAACTTAAGGTGCCCATACATGCATCAATTTCCCTCCAATCTGGCAAACCGACCAATTGCTCTCTGATCAGAATCACTGACCAATCACACAACTGCAAAGCTTTAATTAGATATGAATGGAGATGGAATGATAACCCTGCTAGGTATCACCTTTCTCACTTTCTGTGCCACTCTGCTGGCTGCACACTTGTTAAAAGCGTGACTCTACTGACTGCATGCTTGTTCCAGGTGTGACTCCACGTGCTGCATACTGGTTCCAGGTGCGACTCCGCCAGTTGCATGCTTGTTCCAGGTGTGACTCCGCTGGCTGCGTGCTTGTTCCAGGTGCGACTCCACTGACTGCATGCTTGTTCCAGGTGCGGCTCCACTGGCTGCATGCTTGTTCTAGGTGTGACTCCGCTGGCTGCATGCTTGTTCCAAGTGATAGTCCACTGAATGCATGCTTGTCCAGGTGTGACGCGTCTGGCTGCATGCTTGTTCCAGGTGTGACTCCACTGGCTGCATGCTTGTTCCAGGTGTGACTCCACTGGCTGCATGCTTGTTCCAGGTGTGACTCTTCTGGCTGCATGCTTGTTCCAGATGGGACTCCACTGGCTGCATGCTTGTTCCAGGTGTGACTCCGCTGGCTGCATGCTTGTTCCAGGTGTGACTCCTCTGGCTGCATGCTTGTTCCAGGTGTGACTCCACTGGCTGCATGCGTGTTCCAGGTGTGACTCCACTGGCTGCATGCGTGTTCCAGGTGTGACTCCACTGGCTGCATGCTTGTTCCAGGTGTGACTCCGCTGGCTGCATGCTTGTTCCAGGTGTGACTCCACTGGCTGCATGCTTGTTCCAGGTGTGACTCCACTGGCTGCATGCTTGTTCCAGGTGTGATTCCACTGGCTGCATGCTTGTTCCAGGTGTGACTCTACTGGCTGCATGCTTGTTCCAGGTGTGACTCTACTGGCTGCATGCTTGTTCCAGGTATGACTCCACTGGCAGCATGCTTGTTCCAGGTGTGACTCCACTTGCTGCATACTTGTTCCAGGTGTTACTTTACTGGATGCATGCTTGTTCCAGGTGTGACTGCAGGATGCATGCTTGTTTAGGGTGCGACTCCACTGGCTGCATGCTTGTTTAGGGTGTGACTCCACTGGCTGCATGCTTGTTCTAGGTGTGACTCCACTGGCTGCATGCTTGTTCCAGGTGTGACTCCACTGGCTGCATGCTTGTTCCAGGTGTGACTCCACTGGCTGCATGCTTGTTCCAGGTGTGACTCCACTGGCTGCATGCTTGTTCCAGGTGTGACTCTGCTGGCTGCATGCTTGTTCCAGGTGTGACTCCGCTGGCTGCATTCTTGTTCCAGGTGTGACTCCACTGGCTGCATGCTTGTTCCAGGTGTGACTCCACTGGCTGCATGCTTGATCCAGGCGTGACTCCACTGGCTGCCTGCTTGTTCCAGGTGTGTCTCCTCTGGATGCATGCTTGTTCCAGGTGTGACTCCACTGGCTGCATGCTATACTGGGCACTATACTAGCCATACTGGGCACTATACTAGCTATACTGGGCACTATACTAGCTATACTGGGCACTATGGGCACTATACTAGCCATAATGGGCACTATATGAGCCATACTGGGCACTATACTAGCTATACTGGGCACTATACTAGCCATACTGGTCACTATACTAGCTATACTGGGCACTATACTAGCTATACTGGGCACTATGGGCACTATACTAGCCATACTGGGCACTATACTAGCCATGCTGGGCACTATACTAGCTATACTGAGGCACTATACTAGCCATACTGGGCACTATACTAGCTATACTGGGGCACTATACTAGCCATACTGGGCACTATACTAGCTATACTGGGCACTATACAAGCTATACTGGGCTCTATACTAGCCATACTGGGTACTATACCAGCCATACTGGGCACTATACTAGCTATACTGGGCACTATACTGGCTATACTGGGCACTATACTAGCCATACTGGGCACAATGGGCACTATACTAGCCATACTGGGCACTATACTAGCTATAATGGGCACTATACTAGCCATACTGGGCACTGTGGGCACTATACTAGCCATACTGGGCACTATACTAGCTATACTGGGCCCTATACTAGCTATACTGGTCACTATGGGCACTATACTAGCCATACTGGGCACTATACTAGCTATACTGGGCACTATACTAGCCTATACTGGGCACTATACGAGCCATACTGGGCACTATACTAGCTATACTGAGCACTATGGGTACTATACTAGCCATACTGGGCACTATACTAGCTATACTGGGCAAGTATGGGCACTATACTAGCTATACTGGGCACTATGGGTACTATACTAGCCTATACTGGGCTCTATACTAGCCTATACTGGGCACTATACTAGCCATACTGGGCACTACACTAGCCTATACTGGGCACTATACTAGCTATACTGGGCACTATACGAGCCATACTGGTCACTATACTAGCCATACTGGGCACTATACTAGCTATACTGGGGCACTATACTACCCATACTGGGTCACTAGCTATACTGGGTACTATACTAGCTATACTGAGGCACTATACTACCCATACTGGGGCACTATACTAGCTCTACTGGGCACTATACTAGCTATACTGGGCACTATACAAGCCATACTGGGCACTATACTAGCTATACTGGGCTCTATACTAGCCATACTGGGTACTATACAAGCCATACTGGGCACTATACTAGCCATACTGGGCACTATACTAGCTATACTGGGCATTATACTAGCCATACTGGGCACTATGGGCACTATACTAGCCATACTGGGCACTATACTAGCTATACTGGGCCCTATACTAGCTATACTGGGCACTATGGGCACTATACTAGCCATACTGGGCACTATACTAGCTATACTGAGCACTATACTAGCTATACTGGGCACTATACTACCCATACTGGGCACTATACTTGTTATACTGGGCACTATGGGCACTATACTAGCTATACTGGGCACTATACGAGCCATACTGGTCACTATACTAGCCATACTGGGCACTATACTAGCTATACTAGGCACTGTACTACCCATACTGCGCACTATACTAGCTATACTGGGCACTATGGGTACTATACTAGCCATACTGAGCACTATACTAGCTATACTGGGCAAGTATGGGCACTATACTAGCTATACTGGGCACTATGGGTACTATACTAGCCTATACTGGGCACTATATTAGCCTATACTGGGCACTATACTAGCCATACTGGGCACTATACTAGCTATACTGGGCACTACACTAGCTATACTGGTCACTATACTAGCCATACTGGGGCACTATACTACACATACTGGGTCACTAGCTATACTGGGCACTATACTAGCTATACTGAGGCACTATACTACCCATACTGGGGCACTATACTAGCTATACTGGGGCACTATACTAGCCATACTGGGCACTATACTACCTATACTGGGGCACTATACTAGCTATACTGGGCACTATACTAGCTATACTGGGCACTATACTAGCCATACTGGGCACTATACTAGCCATACTGGGCACTATACTAGCCATACTAGGGCACTATACTAGCTATACTGGGCACTATACTAGCTATACTGGGGCACTATACTACCCATACTGGGTCACTATACTAGCTATACTGGGCACTATTCTACCCATACTGGGTCACTATACTACCCATATTGGGCACTATACTAGCTATACTGGGGCACTATACTACCCATACTGGGCACTATACTAGCTATACTGGGCACTATTCTACCCATACTGGGTCACTATACTACCCATACTGGGGCACTATACTAGATATACTGGGCACTATACTAGCTATACTGGGCACTATTCTACCCATACTGGGTCACTATACTACCCATACTGGGTCACTATACTAGCTATACTGGGCACTATACTACCCATACTAAGTCACTATACTACCCATACTGGGGCACTATACTAGCTATACTAGGGTAACTACACTAGCCATACTGGGGATACTAAACCCCCTATACTGTGGCAACTATGCTAGCTATGCCGCCGCATCCCAGCCTCCACCCCCCCCCCCCCCCACCCCGTAACCCGCCGCGCACGGCACTGTCCACTATTTGGTCAGAAAGCGATCCCCTGGCCGGAAAAGGTTCGGGACCCCTGTCATACTCTATACACAGATGGAGGCAGCCCACAGAGAAACCATGTGTGAGCCCGGCCTGAGCAACGCAGGTACATACTGCCCTGCGTGCCACTATACAAAACACACCTCTGCCTTCCTAAAATTGAAGGCAGTGGCATATTTATGGGTACTTTTGTAATATGCTGTCCAGGCAGTTAAAAGTTACAATGTTTCAATCCCTCCAGTGTCAGCAAGTGTATACAATGTTTCAATCCGTTCAGCATCAGTGTCTTATTTACATTTTGGAATCTCTTCCAATTGAGGCGCTGTGGCTGTGCAAAATGAACACATACTGTATACTTACATATTAAATTACAGAACATAAATTAAAGTAACAGGAAAAAAAATAGTTGAGTAAAATTAGTAACCCTTAACCACCTCCTCCCCATCTTCACCCCCAACCTCCTCCCCCTCCTTATGGCCTCTTTCACAGTGGGACATTGCGTTTGAAGCAACGTGCCCCTAACGCAGTGCATTTAGGATATAAAATTGGACGTTATTTTGCATTGCGTTATGTATTTCTTGGTGCGTCGTTTTCTTCGCATATTGATGGAACGAAAACGGCGCATGCGTTACATTTAAATAAAAAAAAATTACTGAGCATGTGCAACACACATAACGCAGCAAATGTATTGCTAAACGCACAGCATGCAGCACTTTCTAAATATTGCTACACGTTACACACAACGCAACGTGTGCACTGTGAATGTCGCACAGACTATGTATTGCTGTGCGTTAGTCTGCGTTATAATTTTTTATAACGTGCGACTTTAACGTCCCACTGTGAAAGAGGCCTAACCCCTAACCTTAACCCTTCACCTCTCCCCTCAAATCCTAACCTTAGTCCCCATCTTTAACCCCTAACCTTAACCCTTTACCTCCCCCTCAACTCCTAACCTTAACCCCTAACCTCCCCCTCCTCAACCCAAAACCTTAAAGGGAACCTAAACTGAGAAGGATATGGGTTTTTCCTTTTAACATAATACCAGTTGCCTGACTCTCCTGCTGATCCTGTGTTGCCAATACTTTCAGCCACAGCCCCTGAACAAGCATGCAGATCTGGTGCTCTGACTGAAGTCAGACTGGATTAGCTGCATGCTTGTTTCAGGTGTGTGATTCAGCCCTACTTCAGCCAAAGGGATCAGGACTGCCAGGCAACTGGTATTGATTAAAAGGAAACATCCATATCACTCACAGTTTAGGTTCCCTTTAACCCATCCTTAAAGGGAATATCCAGGCTGCAAAAATAAATAAATAACATCTACTTACCCGGGGCTTCCTCCAGCCCCTAGCAGCCGCTATGTCCCTTGCCGCAGCTTTGCACTCAGCCGCTGGCTCCCGGTCCCCGGCTGTGCAGAGGTTGACCTCGCCAGGTTGTCCTCTACTGCGCCTGCACGAGCGCTGCTGTCAATCACTCATACATGGTGTGGAGTGTACTGCGCAGGCGCAGAACTACTGCGCCTGTGCAGTACACTCCACACCACGTGCGAATGAATGACAGTGGCGCTCACGCAGGCACAGTAGAGGACGAGCTGGTGAGGTCGGCCTCTGCACCTTCTGAGACTGGGAGCCAGCGACTGAGGGTGGAGCTGTGGCAAGGGACATATTGGCTGCTAGGGGCTGGAGGAAGCCCCGGGTAAGTAGATGTTATTTTTTGGGCTGCCTGGATATTCCCTATAACTATTCTGCAACCGCCTAACGCCAATTGGCGGCCACAGAGTGGCTCCCCCAGGACCGCCTAACACCGATTAGCATCATGCCTGAGAGGATATTATATGTTTGGGTCATAGTATAGGCTTAATTAAGGGTGGATAATTAAAAAAAACAAAATGCTATTTACCGTGTATACTCGCATATAAGCCGACTCGCATATAAGCCGACCCCCCGAACATTTACCCCAGAAACCAGGAAAAAATTACTGACTTGCATATAGGCCGAGGGTAGGAAATGAAGAGGCTCCTGAGTTTCAATAATCTAAGTAAATGCAACAACCACCTCTATGTAAAATACAATAATCAGTATGAAGTATGAAAGAGACAGCACCATGCCTCCAGTAATCATACTACTACATGCTACTACTGCTAGCCACAGGGGATGTGTATAATACTCCTGTGTGGACAGGAGGAGCGCTCTGTTGGGGAGCTCAATTGGTGATCTGCATAGACATGGATGAGTGGGGGGAGCGAAGAAGAAGAAAAGGAGAGCGTTCCTCTCTCAGATCCTACCGGCGGTAGTCCTGGCTGTGGGTGGCTGCTCACAGAGGACGGAGTATTGCAGGTCGATGACTGCTCTCTTGCTGAGCCAGTGGTGCCGCGGAGGATGGAGCAGAGAGGTGCCTGTGAGTGATGCCTGTGGGCTGGTGTAGCTGTGTTGTCAATCCACAAGGTGGATATAGCGTGTCACTAGCGGGCACGTGAAAGTGCTGTGCGTGCAAGAAGACTCACACAGGACAGTTGTCCCGCCTACATGCATTGCCCAGCAAATGGGCATTCACTACGGGCCTTATCCAGCCATCCAGAAGCCGCAGCGACATCATTAGAGGAGCGCTCCTTCTGGGCTCTTTCCAATGCATTGATTGGAGGAGCGCTCCTTCTGCTCCGCCTCCTGCTTCTTGATTGGAGGAGCGTTGCTTCTGTTCTCTCTCCTCCACAGTGATTGGAGGAGCACTCCTGCTCCGTTTGAAGTGATGCTCTCCCGTGTCGCCTGATCCACGTTCCTCTGTGCAGCTTTGCCATATGGATGTGGAGAAATTCCAGACACGCCCTCCCGTGGCAGCCCGATCGTACAGGGCAGACATACGATCCTCTCCAGCACCATGCTGCAATGCCCCATTACTGCTCCGCTCCTTCTCTGCTGTCCGGGCACTCCGGGGGCACAAAAAAAGGTAAGGTCGGACGCAGAGATGACAGGTGTCAGTTGGTGACTCGCATATAAGCCGAAGGGGGGACATTTGAGCACATTTTTGTGCTCAAACATTCGGCTTATATGTGAGTATATACGGTACTTTTTAAATTAAAAAAACACACATGGCAGCAGCAATCAGAGACCACTAACAGAAAGCTCTGTTGGGTAAAGGTGGCCATACACTCGTTAGATTAGCAGCAGATAGATCATCAGATAGATTTCTGATCTATCTGATGTGTTTAGGAACATTTTTTACAAGGAACAGATTTCCAATAGATTTCAGTATGAAATCTATTGAAAATCGATCTGATGGCATTTTTTTGCCATCAGATTTCCATTAGGTCCAATGTAAAATGATAAGCAATCTCAACAGATCGACCTAGATTTTCCAGCATGTCAGATCGATTGAAATCGGCCGCAAATCGATCGATTGGTAAATCGATTTGCGATCGACTGACCGATCGATTTTACTAAACAATTTTTTTTCCTGTTACTTTAGTTCATGTACTGTAATTTATTATGTAAGTAAATGTGTTCATTCTGCCCAGCCACAGCACCTCCGCTGAAAAGGATTCCAGGCTGTAATCTGAGACACTGAAGCTGAAAGGATTGAATTGTATACACTCGCTGACGCTGAAGGGATTGAAACATTGTTAGTTACACACTTTTGCTGAGTGTGTAACTGCCTCAGGGCCACATTTACCATAAGGCACTGTAGGCACTTGCCTACAGGCGACTGACAATGGAAAAGCGGCTCCCTCCCCGAGCGCCTTCCTTCCTTATACAGAGTCTTGATGAGAGTGTAAATGAGAGGTTACTCACCTACCTAATACTTGGGGCAACTCTAGCTACTTAGTACTAGGTAGCCAGGTCAGGTGTATACCCTCAATATTAATGGAAACCTGTAGCTACCTATGATGGCCAAGGGAGGTAAGGAAGACATCTGGGACAGCCAGCATACTTGCGGTGCAGTTTGGCGGGGTTTGTAGGTTCATGAAAGGTGAGATTGAAGGTGCCAGGACATCTGTGCCTATAGGCTCCTGAGAGGTAAATCCGGGCCTGAACTGCCTGGACTTTTTTTAGCCCCTTACACACTCCTAGGAGCAGAGCAGGATCAGAGCAGGGACAAGGTCCTCCAGCACCCAAGGCTGAGACACCAAAGTGCGCCCCTCCACCCCTCCCAACCCAGCCGTCACACACTGATTGCTGTTAGACTAAGAGGGCCACAGGGCCCACAACCTCCCCAACACCTCAATATCTAGTTATCTGGCTTGCAGTAACTGCTATGTATCCCCTTTTCTTATTTCTTTCTACTTCATACACAATTAGGAATGACAGCTGAATGAATTGTGCGCCCCCTCCTACACTGCGCCCTGAGGCTGGAGCCTCTCCAGCCTATGCCTCGGCCCGGCCCTGAGCAGGATCATCCACCAGGCAACTAAGCAGGTGCATGGAGCCTAGTGGGTGTCAAGGGGCCCACCTATCACATTCATTGACTTCTAATCACTTCAGCTTACTGAAAGGACCACAAATCTACTACCTTGCATAGGGTCCTATTACATCTTTATTCATCTCTGCCTAGGAGTTCTTGTTCACCATGAGCTTGCTTGCTTGCTTGCTGGGCAATCTGTACCGACCGAATCCATATACTGTACAGCTCACTGAAGCGGAGACTAGGGCTTCTGACGCCACGAACTAGGGCCAGTGGGCGGGGCTAAAAAGTAATTCGTAGCATCTCAGCTTGGGCGAGTGTACAGGAGGCGGTACGTCGGGCTGGGCGGGATTCGGCAGCAAGCGAGTAGGCGGTACGTAAGACTGGGTGGGGTCAGTCACTCAGTGTAATTGAGGTGGGCGGGGTACTGCAGCCAGCGAGGAGGTGGTTTGTCGGGCTAGGCGGAGTCAGCCGTCATAGAATCTATGGGTGGGCGGGGTTAGGAGTTACAGTAGGCGGCACGTCAGACTGGGCGAGGTCTGCATGTCAGTGTAGTACTCTTTGGGTGGGTGTGGTTACGGCAGCCCGCGCTGCACGGTGATTGGGTCAGTCCTGCGCACGTGACTAGAGCGGAGTGACGTGGTGTTGGGATTGCGGCCTGTCAGGCGGACTCGGCTATGGCGCCCCGGCTGCAGCTAGAGAAGGCGGCCTGGAGCTGGACGGACACGGTGCGGCCCGAGGAGGTGACCCAGGAGCACATGGAGACCGCTTATCGCGTGCGGCTTCCGGCCTGCCTAAGGGGGGTCTGCAGGTAACTGTTTACCCGGCATCCCCCGCGCCCACACCGCTGCCCCTCCCCCACTACCCCCTATACTAGGCTGCATGTACATTCTACATACTGTATACCTGTCCTGCCTTACCCAGCATCCCCTGCTCCTCCCACCACTCCTGTACTATACTGCATGTACATTATACATACTGTATTCCTAACCTGCCTTACCCAGCATCCCTTGCACCCCCACCACCCCCTATACCAGGCTTTCTCAACCAGGGTTCCCTGGAATCCCAGGGTTCCTTGAGGACTCTGTAGGGGTTCCTTGGCATTTTCCCCCATCGTGGGGGAAGTATAATAGAGCACATTATAATAGGTAGTACTGTAACAAGAAGCACTAAATTGGGGCATCAGGAGACGGTAATGAGTGGCAGTGTAATGGTGGTAGTGAAATAAACAGCCACACATACTTTTAAAGACCATGCCTTCTGCAGAATAAATACAGGGGTTCCTCGAGACCAAAAATTTGTTTGCAGGGGTTCCTTGAGATCCAAAAGTTATTTGCAGGGTTCCTCCAGGGTAGAAAGGTTGAGAAAGGCTGCCCTATACTATACTGCATTTACATTATACATACTGTATACCTAACCTGCCTTACCCAGCATCCCCTGCATCACCCACCACCCTGTACTATACTGCATGTACATTATACATACTGTATACCTAACCTGCCTTACCCAGCATCCCCTGCATCACCCACCACCCTGTACTATACTGCATGTACAGGGGTGGTGGGTGATGCAGGGGATGCTGTATAGCTAACCTGCCTTACCCAGCATCCCTTGCACCCCCACCACCCCTATACTATACTGCATGTACATTATACATACTGTATACCTAACCTGCCTTACTCAGCATCCCCTGCACCACCCCCTATACTAGGCTGCATGTACATTTTACATACTGTATACCTGTCCTGCCTTACCCAGCATCCCCTGCTCCTCCCACCACTCCTGTACTATACTGCATGTACATTATACATACTGTATACCTCACCTGCCTTACCCAGAATCCCCTGCACCCCCCACCACCCCCTATACTATACTGCATGTACATTATACATACTGTATACCTAACCTGCCTTACCCAGCATCCCCTGCACCACCCCCTATACTATACTGCATGTACATTATACATACTGTATACCTAACCTGCCTTACCCAGCATCCCCTGCATCACCCACCACCCTGTACTATACTGCATGTACAGGGGTGGTGGGTGATGCAGGGGATGCTGTATAGCTAACCTGCCTTACCCAGCATCCCTTGCACCCCCACCACCCCTATACTATACTGCATGTACATTATACATACTGTATACCTAACCTGCCTTACTCAGCATCCCCTGCACCACCCCCTATACTAGGCTGCATGTACATTTTACATACTGTATACCTGTCCTGCCTTACCCAGCATCCCCTGCTCCTCCCACCACTCCTGTACTATACTGCATGTACATTATACATACTGTATACCTCACCTGCCTTACCCAGAATCCCCTGCACCCCCCCACCACCCCCTATACTATACTGCATGTACATTATACATACTGTATACCTAACCTGCCTTACCCAGCATCCCCTGCACCACCCCCTATACTATACTGCATGTACATTATACATACTGTATACCTAACCTGCCTTACCCAGCATCCCCTGCACCACCCCCTATACTATACTGCATGTACATTATACATACTGTATACCTGTCCTGTCTTACCCAGCAACCCCTGCACATTGATGTGCGTGTGCAGGGGACATGTCCGATCGGGATTCGATTCAGTTCGATTTGCCATTGCAAGACAATGGCAAATTAAATCGAATCCCGATCGGACATGTCGGATTTAATCGGATTGTAAATAGAATCGTACAAAGAATCGTTTCATGTAGATGGGGCTATAGACTATGAATGCATTTGCAAAAACTGATCTTTTGCATATACTGATCTGTTGCATGTGTACAGCATCTTTGTGTGCAGCATCCTGCAAAGATTTCTATCTGATGGGGAGTTCAGCTCAATAGAATAGACTGTGTAGGTATGGCTCTCATACTACATGGAAGGGGGTAAAATTTGGTTTGTGATCTTGCCTTTTCCAAAGACTTTTATCTCAAGTGTGTATGTAGCCCAAGGCTGTGGTGAAGTGATTGGAGGAGAAAAGGAAACAAAAGTTAAAGGGAACCTGAAGCGAGTAAAATTATTTAAAATAAATACATGACGTAGCTGCATATGAATATTACATACTAACCACACGGTCAATTCCTCTCAGCTCACCATTTTCTTCTTACAGTGATCCCCTACAATTCTGACAATATTTTGTCAGAACTGAAATATACCAGTTGCTGTCAGATATATATCAGAAGCTGTCAGTTACAACTAAATGTGCAAGGTAATGTCCATGTTTCTCTATGGCTCAAGTGGGTGATATTACAGTTTAACAGTATGCTGACCGGGAAGCTTTTATGGGGTAATAGCCATTTTTAAAATGGAGGACGGAGAAATCCATTGATCACAGTGGACAAATGGGACGCAGGAGATGAGAAAGAGATGGAGGAGTAGACTACATGGAGGTAAGTATGACCTGTGTATGGTTATTTCGACTTTTTATTTTCAATTCAGGTTCTCTTTAAGAGAAGAAATTATATATTGTATAGTCGTGTACACCATTGTCTGTATTATGTACCCCATGTTTGTTTCTTATGTTGTACAGCGCCAAAGAATATGTTGGCGCTTTATAAATCAATAATATCAGGATTTAGCCTCATACTCTGGGCAAAAGACTTGGTTCCCACCAGGAACAGAATTCTCGTAATTTACTATATGAAATTCACTGAAATCAAAACATGGACAGTACAATACATTGTTGTGTAAGTAGATCAAGTATTTATCTACTTATATATAGTTTTTTTCCCCCCTGGCATAGTATGGCTAATCCTACTGCATTAAGAAACCTCCAACTCCATGTACCCACAATTGCTCAAACTCTGACTCCACAGCCCTGGGAAAAACTCCTATAAAAGCGATTTTCCTCCATATATTTTCTTCATGAATGTCTCTTTTAGCCCTTTTGTGATGCACCTTTGCCTTCTATAGTTCATCATTAGACTTCCCATGCTTATACTGTCCCTGGCCTGTTCATATGATTCCAGCCATCATTAATCCATGGCTATCCTGATTACTGACACACCTCACACCTTGACCCTAGCACTTTAGCTGCTGTCCTAAAGCCTGTTTACTTTGGTGAAAGGCCTCATTCCTGGTATTTCAATACTTTTTCACAGAAGCTCTGATACATCTGTGTGGTCTTCTCTGTCTCTCCTGATTCCAAATTGGCTGTTTTATGGTTGATATTTCAATGTTGTCTAATATAGGCAGTTGTAATATGTACAACGTGGACACGGTGTGCACATATTATATCTGCTGTCTCCTGCGCATGCTGCAGGGGAGGAGGAGAGGGGTTGCGTGGAATGTGCTCTGCAGTGGGGTTGTGTGTGCAGCGGATTCTTAAAGAGTCATGGGATTACTGGTTGACTACTATCTGTTTATTACTTCCAGGAGGAACTGCAAAGGAAACCCCAATTGTCTGGTGGGGGTGGGAGAACAGATCTGGTTAGGAGAGATCGATGAAAACAGCTTCCACAACATCGATGATCCAAACTTTGAGAGGCGGAAGAAGGTTGGTTCATTTTATCCTTCTATCCGCTACATTTTCCCGCTGCCAGGTTTTAGGGTGAGTGTCACGGTTATTTTGTTTCTTTCAGAACACTTTTGTTGGTTTGACCAACTTGGGCGCCACCTGCTATGTAAATACGTTTGTCCAGGTGTGGTTTCTCAACTTGGAGCTCCGCAGAGCCCTATACCTGTACGAGAACTCCTTGAGTGTGGAGAACGTGGAGGCCTGCATCCAGGAGGACAGAGGTACGATGAGAGGCAGGCAGCAGAGACCAATGGAGAATGTATCCAGGAAATGGGAGGCAGGTTTTTGTTAAAGCGGACCTGAACTTCCTTTATGCTCTAAAAGATAAGCAACAGCATAATAACCTTTTAAATAAAAAAAAACATTTTTGTTACAGCTTATACAAATCCAAATGAAATAAATCTGCAGTATCTACTTCCTGCTTTCATGGAAGCAGGTGTAGGGTTAAAGAGAAACTCCGACCAAGAATTTAACTTAATCCCAATCAGTAGCTGATACCCCCTTTTACATGAGAAATCTATTCCTTTTCTCAAACAGGCCATCAGGGGACGCTGTATGACTGATATTGTGGTGAAACCCCTCCCACAAGAAGCTCTGAGTACCGAGGTACTTCTGGCAGTTTCCTGTCTGTGAACCTCGTTGCATTGTGGGAAATAGCGGTTTACAGCTTTTTCCAACTGCCAAAACAGCAAGCAGCAGCTACATCACCTGCCAACAGTAAAAATGTCACCATGTAATAAATGTCAGAATGTAAATCAGGGATTTAAAAGATTTTACAATGGGCAAACACTGACTAAATCATTTATACATAATTATTGTAAAAATGAAGCACTTTTTTATTACGTTATTTTCACTGGAGTTCCTCTTTAACATCCTGTGTTTACATATTAGCTGCTCTGCTGAGGCAGCCAATTGACACAGCTGAGATAAAATTACAGTTGTGATTAGTCACTGAGGGGGGATTAGACAGGCTAAAATCTCCAAATGCGTACAGGGTGCATTTCTCTGTTTTTCTCCTGTCCTGTGCAAGAGTTCAGGTCCACTTTAAGGGCCTGTTTCCACTACACGCAGATTCTGCATGCAGAAAACTGACGCCAATGAATGCCTATGGGAAATCTGCATCAGAAAAATCACGTTCAGTGGAAACAGGCCCATAGACATTCATTGGAGTCAGTTTTCTGCATGCAGAATCTGCGTGTAGTGGAAACCGGCCCTAAAGCGTTCCTGAAACACAAAACAGAAAAAAATGAGAAGCCGACCAGTAATGCAGTCTCCTTCTCTGGTCATGTGGCAGTGGGGGAAGTGCAGTTGGAAACTGCAGGAAGTAGATGGCCTGGATAAGTGACAATGCTTGGAACACATGGGCGTCAGTGGACACTGTGTATTTGCTTATGTTACCATTGTATGTGTTTTCATCACAGACTATGAGCCTCAGAGCATCTGTGAACACCTGCAGTACTTGTTCGCGTTACTCCAGAACAGTAACAGGCGATACATCGACCCGTCTGCCTTCATCCGAGCACTTGGTCTGGACACGGGACAGCAGCAGGTGAGGCGTTCTGTACACAGCGCTGTCATTTGCAATTATGTTATGTTAAGGTTAGGTTTATCCACTTAACTCTGGGGAATACGTCCCTTATGTCTGCTAATTGCTGTAGGTGTTTGACTGCTTGGATTTCAGTGAAACATGTTGTGGCCTGCAGAGTTTCAATTGATTATGGTGGAGTTTGGTTTTCAGAGAGGCTCAGTATGCATTTGCCAGTACAGGTAGTTCCCGACAGGGATGCTCACCGGATGCATTTACGAGTCATGATTCAAATGATGTTTAATTGGTGCAGGTGTACGGCGGGGATACAAGGGGTTATTTACCCATAATTCCGCTGTCCGCCCTGCGCTCCAAACAGCTTGCACGCGTCCTATTGGTCGCCTTGCAAGTCTCATGCCAGCGCAGTTCCTCCTTCAAGCTGGAAGGAGGAAGTGCGCTGTTGTAAGACTTGCAACGCGTCCAATAGGACGTGTGCAAGCTCTTTGGAACGCAGGGCGGACAGCGGAATTATGGGTAAATAATCCCTTGTATCCCCGCCATACACCTGCACCAATTAAACATTTGAATCATGACTCGTAAATGCATCCGGTGAGCATCCCTAGTTCCCGGTTAACAAACGAGATGGGGACTGTAGGTTCTTAACCTGAATCTGTTCTTAAGTCTGTACACTGTGCTGTCTCTGTCCCCTGTACCTCCTCTGTGCTCCCAGTGCCCCCCTGTTTGTCTCTGCTGTTACCCTCTTTTTTTTTTTTTTTTTTTTTCTCTCTCTCTCTCTCTCTCTCTCTCTCTCTCTCTCTCTCTCTCTCTCTCTCTCTCTCTCTCTCTCTCTCTCCTCTCTCTCTCTCTCTCTCTCTCTCTCTCTCCCCCCCCCCCCCCGTTCCCTTAGTGCAGGGATCCCCAAACGTTTTGGGTCGAGGGCCGGGTCAACATACTTCATACTGCTGGGGGGCCGGAGTATACATAAAATGATGTTGAAGTCTTTGCGGGCCAGACAGTGAACCATATCCAGGTGACAATCTGCTGTCCAATTGGACAACAGTGTCACATGATGTCTAATTTGAATGCAAACCAGCGAATTACTGGTTTCTGGCTTCATTCTATATGCGGACGACCAATAGTTAAAGATGTAGCTGACCACATCTATAATACATTTTGTGTCGGGGGCCGGTAAAAAAGCCTCAGGGGGCCACATTCGGCCCGCGGGCCTTAGTTTGAGGACCACTGCCTTAGTGTTTACAATTGTGGCACCTCCCCCCTGTGCCTGTATTTTTTTTTTAAAATTGATTTTCTCGGACTATAAGGAGGTGTATTTGAAAAAAAAGTTCACTTTCCATTTTCGTGCTATTCACCTGTAGTGAACTTTTCCAATGTAAGTTGGGTATTAAAGATGCTCAATATTTATTTTGGCTGGATTGGGGTGCAGGATGGTCAGTCAGCCATATCAGCAGTTTTACCAGTAAGTTAGCAGCTTTAGCAGTCGGCAGTTTTTGCATTCAGTTAGCAGGGGGGTGTGCAGCTGGCTGGACTGACAGTTGACTATTTCTCTCCCTCTCTAGGACGCTCAGGAGTTCTCTAAGCTCTTCATGACCCTTCTGGAAGACACCTTATCCAGGCAGACAAATCCCGACGTCCGGAACATTATCCAGGACCAGTTCTGCGGCCAGTACGCCTACGTCACAATGTGAGTCCTGGGAGGGTATGTGTCCTGGGGGGTGACAGATGAGGCTATTATAGCATGAGGATGGCTGAGAGCTGATGGTTGGGGGTGTGTGAGCAGTGTAACTGCACCTCCACCCTGCAGGGAAAGGTAACGTGAAGGGGAATTTGGAAATTTCTTCTGCACTTTCACATCAGCCTTGAGCCAGGGTTCCCACATCTCCAATGTAGCGTATGGAGGGTGGGTAGCATGACGCCCCACAGCTGTGCCTCAGAGACCCCCTGACCTGACAGGGTATGCTGTGCCTCAGTGTGCCACCCTGACCTGAGAGCGTACTGGCAGGCACACAGGAGGAGAACTGGCAGGCACACAGTCTGGATGACAGGGCCTCACTAAAAGGCTGTGGGATGATCAGTGGCAGTGCCAGAGGAAACTCAGTGTGCTCAGGATAAAGCAATATAATGCATAAACATTCAATTGAGGGCTTTTATATCCAGCAATATTGAGTACATTTATTGCTTTTGTAAAGTGTTAAGTGCATCACTTGGACATGGTACAAGTAAGATTCACTTAAGTGCTTATCACAATGTGGTTCTGGGTCAGAAGGTGGCTGTGGGTGCATGGCCTGACGACCGTTTCACAGTCCTTAACTTCTTCTTAAAGGGGAACTGAAGGGAGAAGAATATGGAGGCTGCCATATTTATTTTCTTTTAAGCAATACAAACTGCCTAGCAACCCTGATGATCTGTTTGGCTGTAGTAGTGTCTGAATCACACCAGAAACAAGCATGCAGCTAATCTTGTCAGACCTGACAATAATGTAAAACACCAGATCTGCTGCATGCTTGTTCAGGGTCTACGGCTAAAAGTATTAGAGGCAGATGATCAGCAAGACGGCCAGGCAATGTGCATTGTTAAAAAGGAAATAAATGTCAGCCTCCATATCCCTCTTGCTTCAGTTGCCCTTTAAGAAGAAGTTAAGGACTGTGAAACGGTCGTCAGGCCATGCACCCACAGCCACCTTCTGACCCAGAATCAAATCGTGATAAGCACTTAACCGCTTGCCGACTGCCCACAGCCCAAAAAGTGCGCCGTTTTGGCCTCAAGAAAAAGTTAAAGTATCCCTGCACTGGTTTTTGATTAACATCATGTTAATTCTGCTTTTTGTGGTGCTACTGTGACATATGTCACAGCACTATCCTCCCCCCTTCAACACCCCCGTGGCCCCCGCATCTGTCAAATTATGGGCAGATGAGGAAGTAGAAGCATACTGTAGTAGCACTGTATATGTGTATGTATGTATGTGTGTGTGTGTGTGTGTGTGTGTGTGTGTGTGTGTGTGTGTGTGTGTGTGTGTGTGTATAGCACTCATTTAGTTGTATAGTGAAGGATTCCCCCTCTTCCCTTATGTATATGTCTGATTTGAACTGATGGTGTGGAGTTTATATGCTCGTTAACCTCCATCCAGTAGCTTTTGGTTCAGGACTCATGCACTAGGGCTAGCTACACCCCATTCTGTATGACTGCTAGAGTGGAGGGGGATCAGCAAAGACACTCTGTACACCCAATTTGACACAGCAACGTTTGTGAATCAACACAGCTTTATGACTATTGTACTCAGAGGGGGTGACTACACACACAGCCCTCTGTTTTAACCACTTATCGACAGCCTAACGCCGATAGGCGTCGGCAGGTCGCAGTGGTGTTTCCATGGAGGCCGTTCCATGTCAGTTCACGGAGAGTGTCTCCGTGAACACCCTGCGAGCCTCCGATAGCGGCTCGCAGGCGAAATGTAAACACGCGGGGAAGAAATCCCCTGTTTAAATCCTACGGCGCTGCTGTCGCAGTAGCGCCGCAAAGGAGATCAGCGATCCCCGGCCTCTGATTGGCTGGGGATCACCGCCGTCTGATAGGCTAAAGCCTATTAGAGGCGGTACAGGACGGATCGCCGTCCTATGCCGCCCGCTTTGAGGAGCCCGCCACACAGAGCGGCGGCGATCAGACCCCCCCCCCCTCCCCTCCAGCAGGACATCCCCATAGTTGGGAAAAAAGGGGGGGGGGGGAGTCTGATGATCGCCATGCCTAAAACCTGATCTGTGTTGCGGGCTGGAGAGCCTACGCAGCACAGATCTGTGAAACATGGCCTGGTCCTTAAAGAGAACCTGTACTGAGTAAAATTATTTAAAATAAACACATGAGGTAACTTCAAATGAACATTACATAGTTACCTTACCATCAGTTCCTCTCAGAAGCTCACCATTTTCTTCTGACAATGATCCCTTCCAGTTCTGACAACATTTTGTCAGAACTGAAATATATCAGTTGCTGTCAGTTACAGCTGAGAGGAGAACTGATGTGTCCATGTTTCCCCATGGCTCAAGTGGGCGATGTTACAGTTTAACTGTGTGCTGACCAGGAAGCTGTTATGGGGTAATGGCCATTTTCAAAATGGAGGACAGAGAATTCCATTGATCACAGTGGACAAACAGGACACAGGAGAGGAGAAAGACATTGATGAATAGACTACACAGCAGGTAAGTATGACTTGTGTATGGTTATTTTGACTTTTAATTTTCAGTACAGGTTTTCTTTAAGTGGTTAAACATTTTATGTGACAATAAAGAGTATTGGATCTTTTTCTTAACCTATAGGGCTGGTCCTTGGAGCCCAGAGTTTAAATTATCGATTTCCCGGTACCCATTCAGTGAGTGGGTTATTTGTTGCAGGTGAGGAAGTGTCCTTCCTCCTCTGCTCATCCTTAGTTCCGCCCCCCCCCCCCCCCCCCCTCCACTTTTAGCTCCACATAAGTGTTACAGCACGCAGCGCTCAGGGGTGCTGTGTGAGTTAGGGGTAAGTTAGGTCGGAACGATAGAGTACTTATACAGCTATTATGTCACAGCACCACAAATAAAGTATTAAAATGTTTACCTAGAAAACAGTTCAGGGGTACTTTAAGAACTGGGAAACGGTCGTCAGGTCATGCACCCGCAGCCACCTTCTGACCCAGAACCACACCACAACAAGTACTTATGCGAGTGTTGCTTGAACCACGTCTATGTGAGGCAATTGCACTTTACAATAGCAATAAATGTACTCGGTTGTGCTTGGATATTACAGTCCTCCTTGATTGTCAACGTATGCCGCGCCTCAGAGTGCCCCCAGACCTGAGAACATATGCTGTGCCTCTTATAGGCTTCTGATGGATTTACTGTCCTTCGTTTCTCTAGCTGTTCTTCCGTGAGCCACATACCCTGCTAAGCCCCGCCCGCCCCCCGGCTGTGCTATGTAGGTTCTGATGGAGGCCTGTGCTGTAATATTAGCTCAGTAAATCTTCCCATGGGAAGCCCCAGTGTGAGGCCAGGCATTGTTCCGTGTCATATATTGTGTTACCTGGATACTGGACGTCACCCCAGCACCGCCCAGCTGCAGGAATAGGCCCCACATCTGTCTTCCCACTAGTATGTATGCTGCCTGTCACCCCTGCAGAGATTCTATGCAAGGATAGTGTGTAACGGAGGTGCTGCTGCCTCTCCTCTAAAGGGAGAATGGAGGCTGACGTACAGAATTACCGGCTGGGGATCACACTACGTTTTATGAGCGGATGAAGGCAGAGTGGTGCTGCGTTTTTGTGTACAGTGGTTATTCCGTGTATATTTTAAGCGTAGGTTTACCATAGACCTGGCGTGTAGTGGACAGTGAAAAACCCCCCCTTTTACTTAAAGCACAGAGGAAAAAGGAAGCGAGTATAGTGTTCACTTTAAAGTGAACCTAAGGTGAAAATAAACTAAACTAATATTAATGATTCTGTGCTAGAAAAAAAAGTACCCCTGGGGGGTACTTCGGGAAGGGGATGCCTCAGGGTCAGCGCTGGCTCCCCCAAAGTGTCCCGCAATCCTGGCCCGACAAGCCTAACAAGGCTTGATATATTTACCTTCCCTGGCTCCAGTGGGTGGCGCTGTTGCAGCTCTTAGCACGGAGATAGGCAGGAATAGCCGATCTCTGTCGGGTCCACTCTACTGCACAGGTGCAGGATACTTGCGCCTGCGCATTAGAGCGGACCGACATCGATCGGCTATTTCCGCCTGTCTCCGAGCGGAGAGCCGATACTGCGCTGGAGCCGGGAAGGTAAAAATTTGTATCCCCCACTGTTCAGAGGGGCAGAGCCAGACCGCAGTGGGACACAGGACGATGGGGAAAGCCTCAGTTGGATCTGGAGGCTTTCCCCCCCCCACCCGAGGTGAGTACCCTCCAGGGAGCTTTATTTAGTTACAGGTTTTCTTTGTTCTTGTTTTTTTTTTTTTTGCATCTGAGCAATTTTCACCTCCCATTCATTCGCCAATAACTTTATCACTACTTATCACAAGGAAATTATCTATATCTTGTTTTTTCCGCCACCACTTAGGCTTTCTTTGGAGGGTACATTTTGCTAAGAATTATTTTATTCTAAATCCATTTAAACAGGAAGATTAAGAAAGAAATGGGAAGAAAACATTATTTCTCAGTTTTTGGCCATTATAGTTTTACATTAAAGGAATACTGTAGGGGGTCGGGGGAAAATGAGTTGAACTTACCCAGGGTTTCTAATGGTCCCCCGCAGACATCTTGTGCCCGCACAGTCACTCACCGATGCTCCGGCCCCGCCTCCAGCTAACTTCTGGAATTTCAGACTTTAAAGTCTGAAAACCACTGCGCCTGCGTTGCCATGCCCTCGCTCCTGCTGATGTCACCAGGAGTGTACTGCGCAGGCCCAGTATGGTCTGTACCTACCCAGTACGCGCCTGGTGACATCAGCGGGAGCGAGGACACGGCAAAGGGGTTTTCAGACTTTAAAGTCTGAAATTCCACAAGTGAACCGGAGGTGGGGCCGGAGCATCGGTGAGTGGCTGCACAGCACAGGAATTCTGCGTGGGACCATTAGAAGGCCCGGGTAAGTTCAACTCATATCCCCCCCCCCCCCCACAGTATTCCTTTTAATACATGCTACGGTAATTAACACCCATGTATTATATTTGTCCCGGTTATTACACTGTTTAAATTATGTCCCCATCACAATTTATGGCGCCAATATTTTATTTGGAAATAAAGGTGCATTTTTTCAATTTGCGTCCATCACTATTTACAAGCCTATAATTTAAAAAAATTATATTAACATACTCTTGACATGCATATTTAAAAAGTTCAGACCCTTAGGTAACTATTCTTTGTTTTTGTTTTTTTTTTAATTGTAATTTATCTTTTATTATTATTAAAAATTTTATTTGGGTAATTTTTGGTGTGGGAAGTAAACAGCTAATTTCTAAATGTAATACAATGTATTTATTTATTAAAAAATACATGTGGGTGTAGTTTACTATTTGGCCACAGTCAAAGTTCTGGAAGCGTACGATCACGCTTCCGGGAACTAGAAAGAGGATGGGGGATCCTTTTTTTTTTTTTTTTTTTTTTTTTTTGCAGAAATACCGCTTTCTCTAACAAGAGACCATCGTTTTTTCTGCGGGGGACTTAGATCGATAAATGGGAATTATATTCCCATTCATTGATCAAGGGGCTAACGGCGGGAGCGCGCACACTGACAGCAGCACAGCCTATCTAGACGAACCTATTCGTCCAGATAGGCTTAAGTGGTTAAAGTTAACCTGTAACGGAAAGAAGAGCCCAGGGGATGGGGGGTACCTGCCTCTGACGGGGGAAGTCTCTAGATCCAAAGAAGCTTCCCTCAACGTCCTCTGCAGAGGGGATCCAGCACTGGGATACCCTTATCCTAGTAGCGCCACTCCAGTGGAAATAGCAGAGCCTGATCAGGTTCGCTCCACTGCGCAGGCTATTTCCACCTTACCCCAAGCGGAGAGACGCTACTGTGCCTGTGCGCAGGACAGATGTAAATATTGTGGCCGGCTTCTCTGGGCTGGCAGTGCTGTTGGAGACGGGGAAGTCTTATTAGGATCTAGGGGCTCCCCCTCCCTTCCCAAGGTAAGTACCCCCTTGGGCTTTTTTTCTCCGTTATTTTAGCAATTCTATCTATCCTCCTCAAAATGACCTTTGGTGTTTGTTTTATATTTAAACATTTACAAAGTAGATTTAATGTTTTACTGTCTCTGCTCAATGGCAGCGTCTGAAGAATCCCAGGGCTAAAATACGAGAACTATTGAACTAATACGAGAACTATTGAAGACAAGGAACACCGCAGAGTTAATTGTGTGTTTGGCACGGTACATACACGTCTATCTCATCCGATTGCGTCACTTTGGGGGCACTTTAACCACCTAAAGACCGCTCCGCACCAGTTGGCGTGGACGCGGCTGCAGCCCCAGGACCACCTAATGCCGATCGGCATGCAGTCCTGGGGACAGAGTTTGCAGGGGATAGCGTGCACCGATGCGCGCACATCCCCGCTTGAGCCTCCCAGCGGCGATCGCATCTAGGAGACTGTTAGACGGCGAAACCGCTGTTCAATAACAGTGTACAGCACTGCGATCTAAGGCAGCACTGTACTGGGGACAGCCGTGTGACACAGCTGTCCCCCTGGGAGACACTGCATTGATCGGCTGTCATAGGCTGAAGCCTATGACAGCTGATCACGATGTTTGGCGGGGGGAGGGAGGGCTGGGGAAAAAAATTAAAATATATTTATAAAAAAAAAAAAAAACTTTGGGGGAGCAATCAGACCCCACCGACAGAAAGCTCTGTTGGTGGGCAGAAAATGGGGGATAACTTGTGTGCTGAGTTGAACGGCCCTGCAGCAAGGCCTTAAAACTGCAGTGGCCTATTTAATGAAAAATGAACTGGTCTTTAGGGGGTGTTTAAGCCCGTGGTCCTCAAGTGGTTAAGGAACCGCATGATTTGTTTTCTCCAGATGGATTAACTGACAGTGTCGGTTGAAGCAGTTCATTTGGGCGCCTGCCTCGGTAGCCACATAATAGTGTAAATTGAGGCTATACAGCGCCCAGGTGTTGGGTGCCGAGTTGGGTGTCTGCTGTCTAGCTTCATGGCTATTAGTAGCTGAACGGCTAGTAGTTGAGCACCTGCTGGATTGTGATTTTTCAGGAGATGGTTAGTGTTAGGCACTTGGAGGGGTGTGATGGTGTTGGGCATTAGGAGGGAAGGTTAGTGTGATGATGGGTGCCAGGTGAGTCAATAGGAAAATATCCATAACCATTACCAATATTTTCACTATCCGCATCTGGTGGCTTACTCTGTGGTGTCACCTCCCCTCTGTGCTGTATACCTTTGTAAGGAGGAGGAAGCACAGTTTGGTTATAAGCGCACACCTTGGTTAGCTAAAGGTAAGAGAAGATATTTGTAGCAGTCTGCAATACTGCAATAATGTATTTGGGTCTGAGGCCATCCTCCTTGGTGATTAGTCCCCATCTTGTCATGTGACTCACTGTATTTGGTCCCGATCTTGTCGTGATTCCTCCTGTGATTTGTCCCCTTAGTTGCAGTCATTGTGGTCGAGAGTCGAGTCTGGTCTCCAAATTCTATGAGCTGGAGCTGAACATCCAGGGCCACAAGCAGCTGTCGGACTGTGTCACGGAATTCCTGAAGGTAATGCTCCTTCCTCTGCATGCTGTCCACTTAGAGTGTCTTACGTTGTCTTACTGGTGTTTGTTGTTTGGTAGGAGGAAAAATTGGAAGGAGACAATCGTTATTCCTGTGAGTCCTGCCAGAGTAAGCAGAACGCCACCAGAAAAATCCGACTAATGAAACTGCCACCAACTCTGAATCTTCAGCTTATGCGATTTGTCTTTGACAGGTGAGAGGTTGGGCACTCACATTATTATTTTTTGGATTTATATAGTGCCACCATATTCTGCAGCACTGGACAGCAAATAAGGTTATAGACGATGAGTAATTCAAGTTCACGTGAATTTGTGGTCAAGGTGCACTATTACGTAGGATACACAAGGCGGGAAGACCCTACCAAAGGCTTACAATCCAAAGGGATGGGGGTGGTAACACGATAGGAAGGGGAGGCTTGCATCAAGAGGTTCTTGGCAGAGTGAGTTAGGTCATCAGCGGGGTGGGGTAGGCCTTCTTGAAGAGGTTAATTTTGAGGGATTGTTTAAAGTCTAATGGGCAGTAGGAGAGAGTTCCACAGGATGGGGCAGCTCTAGTGAAGACCTGTTAGGAGGAAGTTGTTGGAGTAAAGTGGGCGGCCAGGTGTGTATCTGCTGACCAGATCAGATATGTAGGTCGGGCAGGACTTGTGTATAATTTGTAGGCCAAATCTAGGATCTAGAAGCTGATTCTGAAGTGGCTAGGAAGGCAATGGAGGGATTTGCATAGGCGAGTCGTGGAGACAGACTGGTTGGAGGAGTAGATTAGTCTGGCTGCTTCGTTCATGATGGATTTTTAGGGGTGTGACGTGGTTCAGGGGGAGGCCTGACAGGAGGGTGTTGCAGTAGTCTAGGAGGGTGGTAAGAGCATGGATGAGGAGTTTTAGTGTCAGGAAGGGACAGATCTTGGAAATGTTGTGCAAATGGAAATTGCAGGCCCTAGTAATACACTGTAGTGTGTATCTAGATGGACCGTGGAGAATGCAGAAATACCACGAAACAGGAGAGAGGACTGTGGGCAGCTGAACTAGAGCTGTGAGGAGATGGTATGAGACCACACGCCTTGGTGTATAGTGATTGCTGGAGTTGGGAGGAGATTGTATGAGACCACATGCATCCAAGTTTTCCACGTGCGTTCCTTTTCCCTGCAGGCAAACGGGCCACAAGAAGAAGCTGAACACGTACATCGCCTTCTCTGAGACACTGGATATGGGACCATTTGTAGAACAGGCAGGTTGGTGAAGGGTCACTTATTAATGCACTGTAAATCGGGTTTTCCACTTTACCGCTAAATGCCGTGAGGTCTGGTCTGTGGCAAAGAAAAGTTGTTTAGGCAGTGAGCACTTTAAAGGGCTTTTAAGGACATCAGCATTATCTTACCCTGGACTTGATTATATTATAGACCAGTGCTGTCCAACTGGCGGCCCGCGGGCCGCATCCGGCCCGCCAGGCCTTCTGCTGCGGCCCCCCTGCTGTGACAGTGTTAGCCTCCGTGTCCCCAGAGCTTTTTTTTTTTTTTTTTTTTTAACTTTTCCCCCATTCCTCTCATATAATGTAATAAATTACAGCCCCCCTCCGCTAATCTCCCCTAGTTCCCCCGTGCAGCCGCCGCCTCAACTCTCAGACCGGCGGCGTGCAGGAGATAGGAACCAGCTACACCGCGCACGGCAGCCGCACGAGGGACTTTAAATGCGGGACGTGATTGATGTCACTTCCTGCATTTAAATTCACCGCGCGGCTGCCGAGCGCTGGTGTGGCTGGTTGCTATCTCCTACCCGCGGCTGATCTGAGGTGTGGCGGCGGCAGCACGGGGGAACGAGAGGAGAGGAGTGGAGCGGAGGGGGGCTGGAAATATTACATTACAGCAGGCAATCTGACAGCGATTTGTGGGGACATCTGCAGCCAATGTAAGTGCATTTTGTGGGGACATCTGCAGCCAATGTAAGTGCATTTTGTGGGGACATCTGCAGCCAATGTAAGTGCATTTTGTGGGTCCATCTGCAGCCAATCTGACAGCATTTTGTGGGTCCATCTGCAGCCAATCTGACAGCATATTGTGGGTCCATCTGCAGCCAATCTGAGTGCATATTGTGGGTACATCTGCAGCCAATCTGAGTGCATTTTGTGGGTACATCTGCAGCCAATCTGACAGCATATTGTGGGTCCATCTGCAGCCAATCTGAGTGCATATTGTGGGTACATCTGCAGCCAATCTGAGTGCATTTTGTGGGTACATCTGCAGCCAATCTGAGTGCATTTTGTGGGTACATCTGCAGCCAATCTGACAGCATATTGTGGGTCCATCTGCAGCCAATCTGAGTGCATATTGTGGGTACATCTGCAGCCAATCTGAGTGCATTTTGTGGGTACATCTGCAGCCAATCTGAGTGCATTTTGTGGGTACATCTGCAGCCAATCTGACAGCATATTGTGGGTACATCTGCAGCCAATCTGACAGCATATTGTGGGTACAACTGCTGCCAATCTGACAGCATATTGTGGGTACATCTGCAGCCAATCTGACAGCATTTTGTGGGTACATCTGCAGCCAATCTGACAGCATATTGTGGGTACAACTGCAGCCAATCTGACAGCATATTGTGGGTACATCTGCAGCCAATCTGACAGCATTTTGTGGGTACATCTGCAGCCAATCTGAGTGCATTTTGTGGGTCCATCTGCAGCCAATCTGACAGCATATTGTGGGTACATCTGCAGCCAATCTGACAGCATATTGTGGGTAAATCTGCAGCCAATCTGACAGCATTCTGTGGGTCCATCTGCAGCCAATCTGACAGCATATTGTGGGTACATCTGCAGCCAATCTGACAGCATTTTGTGGGTACATCTGCAGCCAATCTGACAGCATATTGTGGGTCCAACTGCAGCCAATCTGACAGCATTCTGTGGGTCCATCTGCAGCCAATCTGACAGCATATTGTGGGTACATCTGCAGCCAATCTGACAGCATTTTGTGGGTACATCTAGAGATGAGCGTAATGATGTAATTAGTGTACATACGATTATGGACGTAAGTACATAATCGTAATGAAGAAGGATTTCGCGAAATTTCGCGTAACTGTAATTTTCGCATTACTTTGGGTGTTACGAAATTAATGCGTATGGCCATGCTCCCAAGCGGAAAAGTTGACGCATGGATCAATGTTAGGTAGCCGCCGACTTTAAGGGTTAATAGCAAAGCCCCCTTAAATGCTAAGAGCCTCAAATTTGGAGAATATATTAAGGAGATCAGGAGGAATAAGAGGAAAAAAATGTTTTCAAAAAGACCTTATAGTTTTTGAGAAAATCGATGTTAAAGTTTCAAAGTAAAAATGTATACATTTAAAAACCTGCCGACTTTAACGGTTAATAGCAAAGCCTGCTTAAAGTTTAGGAACACCAAATTCCTAGGGTATATTAAGGGGATCAGTGGGAATAAGAGGAAACATTTTTTTTTCAAAAAGACCTTATAGTTTTTGAGAAAATCGATTTTTAAGTTTCAAGGGCAAAAATGTCTTTTAAATGCGGAAAATGTCAGTTTTTTTTTGCACAGGTAACAATAGTGTATTATTTTCATAGATTCCCCCAAGTGGGAAGAGTTTTACTTACTTTGTTCTGAGTGTGGGAAATATAAAAAAAAAAACGACGTGGGGTCCCCCCTCCCATACCTCTTTAACCCCTTGTCCCCCATGCAGGCTGGGATAGCCAGAATGCGGAGCACCGGCCGCGTGGGGCTCCGCACCCTGACTATACCAGCCCGCATGGTCCATGGATTGGGGGGTCTCAGAAGGGGAGGGGCAGCCAAGCTTTCCCCTCCCCCTCCGAGCCCTTGTCCAATCCAAGGACAAGGGGCTCTTCTCCACCTCCGATGGGCGGTGGAGGTGGAGGCCGCGATTTCCTAGGGGGGGGTTCATGGTGGAATCTGGGAGTCCCCTTTAAAAAGGGGTCCCCCAGATGCCCACCCCCCCTCCCAGGAGAAATGAGTATAGAGGTTCTTGTACCCCTTACCCATTTCCTTTGAGAGAGTTAAAAGTAAATAAACACACAAACACTTAGAAAAAGTATTTTAATTGAACAAAAAACATAACCACGAAAAAAGTCCTTTAATATTCTTAATTAACCAATAATACTTACCTGTCCCTTTAAATAAATGATCCCACGCAATATCCTCGGAAATGTTCTATCAGTTACAATGTAACAAAGTTATTACAATGTAACAACTTTGTTACATTGTAACTACGCCGCACCCGACGTGACTCGCCGCTCAGCCGCCGCAGCAATTACGCGTTCTTGCAGGACGCTAAGTCCCCGCCGGCTCCCGCTGTCCACCCCGCCCACATCTGTCACCCACATGTCACCCACATGTGGGTGACATGTGGGAGAGGCGGGGAGGGCAGCGGAGCCGGCGGAGACTTAGCGTCCTGCACGGAGTCCGGACCCGACAGAGCTCTGAGCTATATAGCTCAGAGCTCTCTAAGCATCTTTGTATTTGGGCTCCAAGGAGCCCCATTGGTCCTTAGCAGACCAATGGGGTTCCTTCAAATCAGAAGGAACCTTATTGGTCTGTTAAGAACCAATGGGGCTCCTTGGAGCCCAAATACAAAGATGCTTAGAGAGCTCTGAGCTATATAGCTCAGAGCTCTGTCGGGTCCGTGCGGCGGCTGAGCGGCGAGTGACGTCGGGTGCGGCGTAGTTACAATGTAACAAAGTTGTTACAGTGTAATAACTTTGTTACATTGTAACTGATAGAACATTTCCAAGGATATTGCGAGGGATCATTTATTTAAAGGGACAGGTAAGTATTAATGGTTAATTAAGAATATTAAAGGACTTTTTTCGTGGTTATGTTTTTTGTTCAATTAAAATACTTTTTCTATGTGTTTGTGTGTTTATTTACTTTTAACTCTTAAAGGAAATGGGTAAGGGGTACAAGTACCTCTATACTCATTTCTCCTGGGAGGGGGGGTGGGCATCTGGGGGACCCCCTTTTAAAGGTGACTCCCAGATTCCACCATGAACCCCCCCCCCCAGGAAATCGCGGCCTCCACCTCCACCGCCCATCGGAGGTGGAGAAGAGCCCCTTGTCCTTGGATTGGACAAGGGCTCGGAGGGGGAGGGGAAAGCTTGGCTGCCCCTCCCCTTCCGAGACCCCCCAATCCATGGACCATGCGGGCTGGTATAGTCAGGGTGCGGAGCCCCACGCGGCCGGTGCTCCGCATTCTGGCTATCCCAGCCTGCATGGGGGACAAGGGGTTAAAGAGGTCTGGGAGGGGGGACCCCACGTCGTTTTTTTTTTATATTTCCCACACTCAGAACGAAGTAAGTAAAACTCTTCCCACTTGGGGGAATCTATGAAAATAATACACTATTGTTACCTGTGCAAAAAAAACTGACATTTTCCGCATTTAAAAGACATTTTTGCCCTTGAAACTTAAAAATCGATTTTCTCAAAAACTATAAGGTCTTTTTGAAAAAAAAAATTTTCCTCTTATTCCTCCTGATCTCCTTAATATATTCTCCAAATTTGAGACTCTTAGCATTTAAGGGGGCTTTGCTATTAACCCTTGAAGTCGGCGGCTTTTTTATAGTATACGGAGCGTTACGGTTTAACGCAAAATTACGGTAGCGTTTAATGCGAAATTACGGCATGAACGAAACGCGAAATTACGCGTTGAAAATTACGCTTACGGTATTTTCAATTACGATTTTAATGGCAATTACGCTACCATAATTTCGCATCGTAATCGCAAATTTCGCATGCGTAATTATAGTAATGCGAAATTACGAAAATTTCGGCTCAACACTAGGTACATCTGCAGCCAATGTAAGTGCATTTTGTGGGTCCATCTGCAGCCAATCTGACAGCATTTTGTGGGTCCATCTGCAGCCAATCTGACAGCATATTGTGGGTCCATCTGCAGCCAATCTGACAGCATATTGTGGGTACAACTGCAGCCAATCTGACAGCATTCTGTGGGTACATCTGCAGCCAATCAGACAGCATATTGTGGGTACATTTGCAGCCAATCTGACAGCATTTTGTGGGTCCATCTGCAGCCAATCTGACAGCATATTGTGGGTCCATCTGCAGCCAATCTGACAGCATATTGTGGGTACAACTGCAGCCAATCTGACAGCATTCTGTGGGTCCATCTGCAGCCAATCTGACAGCATTTTGTGGGTCCATCTGCAGCCAATCTGACAGCATTTTGTGGGTACATCTGCAGCCAATCTGACAGCATTTTGTGGGTACATCTGCAGCCAATCTGAGTGCATTTTGTGGGTCCATCTGCAGCCAATCTGACAGCATATTGTGGGTACATCTGCAGCCAATCTGACAGCATATTGTGGGTACAACTGCAGCCAATCTGACAGCATTCTGTGGGTCCATCTGCAGCCAATCTGACAGCATTTTGTGGGTCCATCTGCAGCCAATCTGACAGCATTTTGTGGGTCCATCTGCAGCCAATCTGACAGCATATTGTGGGTCCATCTGCAGCCAATCTGACAGCATATTGTGGGTACAACTGCAGCCAATCTGACAGCATTCTGTGGGTACATCTGCAGCCAATCAGACAGCATATTGTGGGTACATTTGCAGCCAATCTGACAGCATTTTGTGGGTACATCTGCAGCCAATCTGAGTGCATTTTGTGGGTCCATCTGCAGCCAATCTGACAGCATATTGTGGGTACATCTGCAGCCAATCTGACAGCATATTGTGGGTACAACTGCAGCCAATCTGACAGCATTCTGTGGGTCCATCTGCAGCCAATCTGACAGCAGTCTGTGGGTCCATCTGCAGCCAATCTGACAGCATTTTGTGGGTACATCTGCAGCCAATCTGACAGCATATTGTGGGTACAACTGCAGCCAATCTGACAGCATTCTGTGGGTCCATCTGCAGCCAATCTGACAGCATTTTGTGGGTCCATCTGCAGCCAATCTGACAGCATTTTGTGGGTCCATCTGCAGCCAATCTGACAGCATTTTGTGGGTCCATCTGCAGCCAATCTGACAGCATATTGTGGGTACATCTGCAGCCAATCTGAGTGCATTTTGTGGGGAAACTGCTGCTAGATTTTTTTTTCGGAGGGGGGGGGGGGGGTTGTCTGCCGGCCCTCCACCATGTGGCCTGGAAAAAAACCGGCCCTCCATGCCCGCGAAGTTGGACAGCACTGTTATACACTATTATAGTCTTCGCACTGATTCTCCAACCTGGGCAAATGTTTGCATTGTTGTCCCAAACCTTTTAACCATTTCCTCACCACTGGTATGCATATTCATACTGGAAACTTCTCTTAACAAACATAAGCTTAGATATGCATACTCCTTTATGCACCACTTAAGAGACTTTTTTAATACGTATGTCATGAGGGTATACGTTACTGTTACTTTTGTAAATAAAAGCTTGTAATTATTGATATAGTCACAGAACAGACATAGAACATTTATATTGCGCTTTTCTCCTGGCGGACTCAAAGCGCCGGAGCTGCAGACACTAGGACGCACTCTATAGGCAGTAGCAGTGTTAGGGAGTCTTGCCCAAGGTCTCCTACTGAATAGGTGCTGGCTTACTTGACAAGCAGAGCCGAGATTCGAACCCTGGTCTCCTGTGTCAGACCATTACGCTATCCAGTCACTGATATAGTATTTAAAAAAAACACTAAACTGAAAAAATGCACCTTTATTTCTAAATGAAATATTAACACCATACATTGTACTAGGACACAATTTAAATGCTGTAACAACCGGGACAAATAAAACGTGTGAGTTTTATGTATCGTAACACATTTTATTTTAAAACTAATGGCTGAAAACAGTTACATAGTTATTTTGGTTGAAAAAAGACATACGTCCATCGAGTTCAACCAAAGAACAAAGTACAACACCAGGCTGCTCCCTCACATATCCCTGTTGATCCAAAGGATGGCGAAAAAACCCTTACAAGGCATGGTCCAATTAGCCCCAAAAGTGAAAAAAAGTCCTTCCCGACTCCAGATGGCAATCAGATAAAATCCCTGAATCAACGTCATTAGGCATTACCTAGTAATTGTAGCCATGGAAGCATCTAAGCCCCCCTTAACCACTTGAGGACCAGGGGATTTTGCGCTGATCTGTGCAGCGTGGGCTCTCCAGCGGGGGGGGCTCCTCAAAGCCCCTTTCCCTCGCTCCCTTTCCCTCCCAGGGCTCGCTCCCTTTCCCTCCCTCCTTCCCCTGGGCGGCGCAGGACGGAGATCCGTCCTGCGCCGCCTCTGATAGGCTTCAGCCTATCAGATGCTGACGATCCCCGGCCAATCAGAGGCCGGGGATCGCCGATCTCCTTTACGGCGCTGCTGCAGCGCCGTATGATGTAAACAGCTGGGATTTCTTCCCCGCGTGTTTACAATTAGTCTGCGAACCGCGATCGGAGGCTCGCAGGCTGTTCACGGAGACACCCTTCGTGAACTGACATGGAACGGCCGCTAGAACGAGCGTCTGTTTCCATGGTAACACCACTTCGACCTGCCGACTCCTATCGGCGTTAGGCGGTCGTTAAGTGGTTAAATGCAGGTATAGAGTTTGCCATAACGACTTCCTGTATAGTTAAATAGTTGAGAGATTTTATTTTTTTATTATTCCCTTTATCGTGCATAGAGGATAAAATAATTCTTAGCAAAATGTACCACCCAAAGAACAGTCAGGCTGGGATTTGCATACATAAGACAATCCACAATACTGGAGCTTTATTGCAAGTCACAGCAACACTGGCTCCACAGATGAAATAATAAAAATTTCATAGAAAGCACAATACCTACTGTGAGACATGGTGGAGGCTAAATTGTTTTCTGGCATGTGGGGTACTTTGAGTTTGTGCAGAGAACAATAAAATCTCAAGGCTGTAAAGAAACGAAATACTGGAGGGAAACTGCCCAGTCGGAGTTCTGTGTCAGTAGCAGCTCATGGATCCTCTTAACACAATAACCCAATGCACACAGCCACCCAATATTTGGTAAGTGACAAAGCATGCAACTATTTCTGAAGTTGTCTAGTTTGAGCCGATTTAAAAGCCGAATTAAAACGTGTGGTGTGGCATAGCCCCCCTACACCTGACACAGCTAGAACAGTTTTCTCAGGGAGAGTCGGCCGAACTCCCTGCTCGGAGGTGCAGAAGCCTCAGCTGCAGGAATATCTTATCTGCTGGGATTGTCTCTTATGGTTGTGCAACAAAATGTTAGATTAACCACTTAATGAGACTCTGTAACAAAATGTTCAGCCTTAGTTCTTCTATCCTATAAGTTCCTTTGCCTGTTCTAATGTTCTCTGGCTTACTGCAGCCTTTCCTAATTGCACAGTGGCTGTGTTTTCTGTTATATGATCTAATCTGTTTTCTTCTGTGGCTCTGTCGGCTAAGGCTGGAATGTGTGGAATGTGCAGGGCTGCTTGTGATTGGATAGAAGCGATACACACCCTCTGCAGGCCCCCTGCACACTCTGTATGACTCACACACACTGCTTATGTGAGCCTATCACAAGCTGGTTAGTTTGTTTGTAAACACTGCCTAAAACTGTTAATTACAAGCCAGGGTTGCAGCAGAGAGTGGCAGAAACAGCACAGAGGGGCCCAGGAGAACATAATGAATAGAATGGTATGCTTTTTGCTGTAAACATTTTAGAGTACAGATTCTCTTTAAGGACTACAGGTTTACACCTCCTAGTGACCAGGCTATTTTTTTTATAATTCGGTGCTCTGCAGCTTTCACAGCTCGCTACAGAGCCACACTTACTTAGCACCAAAATAAATCACCCCACCCTCCCACCTTTTCTGCCTACCAACAGAGCTTTCTGTTGGTGGACTCTGATTGCTGCTGCATGCTTTGTATTTTTTTATTAATTTGTTTTTATTTTAAATAAAAACGTGTTGTCCCCCCCCCCCTCTCCCCAAGGTCCAATCAGGGGGATCCTCTCTCATAGGCATCAGCCTATGAGAGGGGTTCGCATAATGAGGTGACAGCCAAGTGACTGGGCTTTCCCCAGTACAGCGCTGCAGTAGATCACAGCGCTGTACAACATGAATTGTCATTTCTTCTCTATATAGTCTGCCAGCGACAATCCTCGCTAACCTCCGCCCCCCCCCCCCCCCCCAGGAGTTGACGCCTTTCAGCGTTAGGTGTTCCTGGGGGAGCCACTCTGCAGCCGTCGATCGGCATTAGGCAGTCGCAGAGTGATTAAAGTGCACTCTAACTTTACAATTGTTATCTTAGGGTGGCGGAAAACACTTCCTGCTGCTCGTTGTCTTTGAGGTCCCTCCCTTTTACTGTTCAAAGAGTTTTAGGTTCAGTGTCCCAGAAGTTCACCAAGCTGTAAACAAGGGCATCTGAACTGGGCGAGTTCTGAACTGCACTGTCAAATATTTAACGTTTTATTCCTTTTATATATCATGAAGTTATATCTTTTGATTTATTCCTAGAGCATAGTCTCAAAATTACCGTTGAAATGAGTAATAATCAGTTGTATAACCAGTTTTATATCTCACATAGAGTGTAATGATGTGAAACTATTCTCATGTATTCCCACACTTTATTCTCACGCTGGAAATGACCTATAAGTGAAATATTTTAGCAAGTAGCTAATAGTTGGCAAGGTCTCCTAGAATGACTCATAAGATAGAAAGTGAAACCAAAAGCGCATTACATCATCGGAATGAATTTCTGGAATGTGATGTGCTCACATACGCGTATGTTAACCACTTGCCTACCGCGCGTCGGCAAAGTGGCAGCTGCAGGACCAGCGACGCAGTTCTGCGTCGCCAGCTGCAAGCTAATTAATCAGGAAGCAGCCGCTCGCGCGAGCGGCTGCTTCCTTTCAATTCACGGCGGGGGGCTCCGTGAATAGCCTGTGGGCCGCCGATCACGGCTCGCAGGCTAAATGTAAACACAAGCGGAAATAATCTGCTTTGTTTACATCCGTACAACGCTGCTAACAGTAGCAGCGTTGTACCAGATCAGCGATCCCCGGCCAATCAGCGGCCGGGGATCGCTGTCACATGACAGGCAGGAGCCTGTTAGAGGCTGCACAGGACAGATCCGTTCCTGTGCAGCCTCAGATCTCCGGGGAAGGGAGGGAGGGGGGAATTTCGCCGCGGATCAGACCCCCCCCCCAGCACATCATCCCCCTAGTGGGGGAAAAAAGGGGGGCGATCTGGTCGCTCTGCCTGCACCCGGATCTGTGCTGGGGGCTGCAAAGCCCACCCAGCACAGATCAGCTAAAACAGCGCTGGTCCTTAAGGGGGGGGGGTAAAGGGTGGGTCCTCAAGTGGTTAATCAGCAGGAGGAGTTAGATTTCTTTCTTTGTTCTAACACTATAAAAATAGGTAACGAGAGAGAGAGAGATTTTAGGCTGCTGCTGCTCTTGCTTAAACTGTTTCTTGGAACTGGTAATGTATCTCATGCAATATATTTTTTGGTGGACATTATAATATGTTAGCAGATATCTTAGCAATAGGCATCTTAATCCTATCCTTTTTTTATATGCAATTTTTGTATATTCTCTGTATATTATCACAAGAATACATCATATTTAGTGATCATTCTCTTGTCTGCGTGTTCTGTTTATTTCAACTTGGGATAGTGGCTTAATACCCATTGATATTAACAGTTGATAGTAGTAACGCTAAATGAAGAGTTGCACTTCTTTCTGTTAATAATCCTACCTAAAGTGTAGGAGCTGGCAGCACATGCCCAGAGGCAGAAGGCACTCATGCATATCTGTTTATGAGCTTTTGGTGTAGAAGCTGGAAGAGAGGTGCGAAAATAGAATAAAACAGTGTGAAAAAAGAAACATTTTACCTCCTCAGTACACCAAACAGTAACAATTCTGTTATTTCATATGAGAAATGCGCATTTAATGGGTACTCCAAATTGCAGCATGTTTCGAAAGCACAATCATGCTTCATCAGGCAAATCAAGGAGAACAGACTAGTAAGGGTCTGATATACAGCCAAGTGCCTCTGCTGGTCATGCACCTTTGGGAACTCTGCAACATATTCAGATGCGCTGGTGCATGGCCGATTCCTGCAGGGTGTATGCCACTGAGGGGCCAGGGGAGGAGAATGGGGGACAGGAGGGAACCTGAAGATTGAGAGCAGAATGAAGAGTTTCAGGAGTTAAGTACATTATATTTTTAATTTGTAGTTTTGCTTCAGTAGTACTATAATGTCCCATTGTTTCTGTTCATGCCATTCTCATTTGAGTTATTTGAAATGTTCTATATAATAAAAGCTATAAAGCAAAGTTGGATTTCTCGTAAATGATGATGATTGGTGTCAATTACTTTTGGTAAAGTGGTATGAAACTCAGCAATTTGTAGCAGAACAGCAAACAGTTAAACACAGCACTTCAGTGGAAAGCTTCTGGCCACATCCGAAGAGGTGACACCATAATCTTTTGTTTACATTCCTTTTGTCAGATACATTTAGTAAACATTAGCAAACTGAGCTGAGAAGCAGTAAGAGCTGAGAAGTGATCAGTTGATAGATTTTAATATATAAGTACAGACTTTTAGCCGGGTGCACCATCCGCCTAGTTTTGGTGAGCACCCAGCTGTCATCGGCTCACCTCCTCCTATACTGTAAGCAGAGTTGTGCAGAGAAGCACGAGCCCTGCATTCTCTCATCTCGCCCCACCCAGCTACTTTTTCATGCCACCCGACTGGAAAAAAATTCTGGGAAGGACACGGATATAGCAGCTAGGCAAAAAAATCCAATTGCAGCTTTCAGAGCAGATAAACTGTACTTTGGGAATTCGTAGCCCGATAATATTTGTGGAGGAATGCAGATATAGGTGTAAAAAAAAAATAAAGTAGGAAAGCATATTTTAATGAATGTTATGTCAGAGTTTTATTTAACTTGAATTTCACTTTCATGTTACTTCAGAGATAACAGGTTTTTTTTTCAGTGAACAAATCTGTTCACACCAGTATGTGCTGGTGTTGGGTATAGGGTGCAGTGCCATCATTAGTTGTAGGTACAGTGTGTGATGTCACCATTGTAGGTATAGTGGGATGTCCCTGTTAGTTGTAGCTCTTAGTTTGGTCTCTTCTTCTTGTTTCAGGCGGTAATTATGTGTACGAGTTGAGTGCGGTCCTCATCCACAGAGGGGTGAGTGCTTACTCCGGTCACTACATTGCTCACGTGCGAGATCCGCAGACCTCCGAGTGGTACAAGTTTAATGATGAAGAGATTGAGAAGATGGAGGGGAAGAAGCTGCAGCTGGGGATTGAGGAGGATCTAGGTAAACCTTCACGTTGTGAGTGCATTTTTACCTCTCACTATACTGTGTACCGATTCCTTCTCAGGACTGTCTGTTCACCTCTGTGTACAGCTGTGATTTCTGATCGTGCTTTATCTGTCAGCTGCCACACACAGTGCAACGTGGCCAGCAGATTCCTGACATATACACACAGTGCCAAGTGGCTTGCGGATTCCCGACGCATACACATAGTGCACCATGGCCGGCGCATTCCAGGCAGACACACAGTGCGCCACGGCCAGCACATTCCAGGCAGACACACAGTGCGCCACGGCCAGCACATTCCAGGCAGACACACAGTGCGCCACGGCCAGCACATTCCAGGCAGACACACAGTGCGCCACGGCCAGCACATTCCAGGCAGACACACAGTGCGCCACGGCCAGCACATTCCAGGCAGACACACAGTGCGCCACGGCCAGCACATTCCAGGCAGACACACAGTGCGCCACGGCCAGCACATTCCAGGCAGACACACAGTGCGCCACGGCCAGCACATTCCAGGCAGACACACAGTGCGCCACGGCCAGCACATTCCAGGCAGACACACAGTGCGCCACGGCCAGCACATTCCAGGCAGACACACAGTGCGCCACGGCCAGCACATTCCAGGCAGACACACAGTGCGCCACGGCCAGCACATTCCAGGCAGATACACACAGTGCGCCACGGCCAGCACATTCCAGGCAGATACACACAGTGCGCCACGGCCAGCACATTCCAGGCAGACACACAGTGCGCCACGGCCAGCACATTCCAGGCAGACACACAGTGCGCCACGGCCAGCACATTCCAGGCAGATACACACAGTGCGCCACGGCCAGCACATTCCAGGCAGATACACACAGTGCGCAACGGCCAGCACATTCCAGGCAGACACACAGTGCGCCACGGCCAGCACATTCCAGGCAGATACACACAGTGCGCCACGGCCAGCACATTCCAGGCAGATACACACAGTGCGCCACGGCCAGCACATTCCAGGCAGATACACACAGTGCGCCACGGCCAGCACATTCCAGGCAGATACACACAGTGCGCCACGGCCAGCACATTCCAGGCAGATACACACAGTGCGCCACGGCCAGCACATTCCAGGCAGATACACACAGTGCGCCACGGCCAGCACATTCCAGGCAGATACACACAGTGCGCCACGGCCAGCACATTCCAGGCAGACACACAGTGCGCCACGGCCAGCACATTCCAGGCAGACACACACAGTGCGCCACGGCCAGCACATTCCAGGCAGACACACACAGTGCGCCACGGCCAGCACATTCCAGGCAGATATACACAGTGCGCCACGGCCAGCACATTCCAGGCAGATACACACAGTGCGTCATGGCCAGCGTATTCTTGGTAGTAACTGCTACTTCTCCCAATATCCATTGGTGGTCTGTCAGATTGCCCTTGCACTGTGTGTGACCAGCTGTATACATGTACTGCTAAAGTACACCTGACACCAGGCAAAGCTACCTAAGGTAAGCACAGAGGTATGATTATGCTGGAGCCACATACCTTAATGCATTATCCATTTCACTCCCCATGCGCCCCCCCCCCCCTTATTATTTTAATTTGTTAAAAAAAAAAACAGTAATTTTCGGATAGGAAGAGGCAAGCTTGCTGTAATGTTCTTTCCTTGCCCCATTCCTTCATCTTTCCTTGCGCCCCGCCCCCCCCCCCCTTTTTTCTCTATTTGCACCTCTTCCCCAGCCTATTCATATGCCTTGTTAGAGAAGGAAAAGGGGAAGCCTCCCAGCAACCCTGCCTCTTACTGTCTGAAAGCTTGACCAAAAATCCTATCTTTTGAGAAATGATTCTAGTTGCCGGGGGAATGAGTAGAGGAACGGACACCACACACAGATGCGTGGATCCGGCATCTGTGCTTGCCTTATATAGCTTTGCCTCAGGTCTTGTGTGCTATAATGTGAACATGTCATAATGTGAAGGAAACGCCGTCAGTGATTGGTTGCATTGTGGGATGGGTAGTAGGGAGACTGCTTTGTAACTCTAACAGTCATACACATGCATTTCATAGCTGGAGATGCATGGTGAATGACCTGCCCCTTATTACACATATCTCATCTACAAGATTATTGTTTTTTTTTGTGTAACACTTATTCTTGCACTGACTTATATTAACCTCCTTAGCGGTAACCCTGAGTTGGGCTCGGGGTTGGAAAACTGTAGTTTAGAGCGGTAACCCCGAACCAGACTCATGGTGACTGCTGCGAGGTCTATGCAGAACAATGGTGCGCAGCGGGCGTTTTCACTCACTTCACCAGGGATCCAGATGCCGGCAGCCATTCTTCCTGTCCTCCAAGGCTCTGCATCCCCCTAGTGAGATCGCCGTTAGTTGTCATGACGACAGTCAGTAGCTTCAGTGTACACCTTCACCACACCCTCAAGACTGGGCACTCACCCTTATCCTTAGACCCCTGCTAGATGGGTCTAAATGCGCTTGTGGGATACTCTCAGGCGATCCCCAGCCTCTAACGATCCACAGCTTGCTATATTTTGCAAAGTCTTCATAACGCATTCACCTCAGAATGAAAGCACAGGGCTCCCATAGTGTAAAACCATCAATGATTTAATAAAATATTACAAATGCACACTCACATGTCCATGACTTTATATACGAGCACAGAGTTTTTTTCAATGGGCTTTCCCCCATACGGTGGCCACCAGGCTGGGCTATTGATCCGCTTCAACGTCTTGTACCCACGGTGCCTCGGCGTCAAACCACCACGCTCAGTCACTTCCACATTGGTAGTCCTGCCCCTCCTTATTACTACCTACTGCTCCTCAGGGGAATGAAAAATCAGCTGAGGCACTACTTTCCACAGGACAGTACATGCAGCTTTCTGCCTCTCCTCACTCGATAAAGCAAGCCATGTAGTGTGTGACATTTATCCGGTGGGAGGTAATGTTGGGGAATATTGAGTTAAGTCAGCTTAACACAATACGATGCTGCTGTGCTGGCAATGGAGCACTGAATGGGGCTTGAACCAGCCTGTGAGTGCTCTGTTACATTGCAGATAAGGTGGGTACATACAGATTCATCATGTGAGGAGAACTGTTGTAGAAGGGGAAGCATTGCTTTCAGCAGCCAATCAGAATGCTCGATTTTTGCCATCTGGCCCAGTTTTTTTTTTTTTTTTTTTTTTTTTAAGTTGAAATTAAATCTGAAAAGTAGTTCTTAGTGTGCAGCTTTGTAAATGCTTGTTTGTGCTCTGCATTACTCTGTGTACAATCTGTGCACTACACGGCTTAGCATGTCCGGCATAGCCATGATACAGCCATGAGATGACCCCTTTGTTTCGGGCTGGTGACAATCCTGTTTCCCGTGTGACGTGGGCTGTCTTCTCTTCTCCCCCAGAGCCCTCTAAAGCAATCGCTCGTAAGCCCAAGTGTTCCAAAGGCTTCCATTGCTCTCGGAACGCTTACATGCTGGTGTATCGGCTGCAGACAGACCAGAAGCCAGACGTGCAGTTTGAGGTTCCAGGTAGGTGGGAGAGTTATGAGGTAGCAAATGCGCATCTGGTGCTAGGGAGTTGGGAATGACTAATTTCAGTGGCTTCCGGTGGCCTTTTTGAGTGGGAGAAAAATGGGCTCGAATGTGGATAAAAAAAATCCAGTATGTTGAGGGGGATCCTGTGCACACACTAGATTGTTGTCTAGAGGTAGTCTTTATACGTGTCTCCCCCCCCCCCCCCCCCCTCTTCCCAGTTGAGATTAATCCAATCACACACCATTTCCTGGATGCTGGACCATAGCAGAAGGTCTGCACACGCGTTTTGTAGAATAAAGCTTTGCTTAGTCATATGCTGTGACAACAGTCCATTCACAAAACCAAGGACCATTTGCAAAGGCAACCTGCCGAGGCCCCGAAATGGTCGTTGGTTTTTTTGAATGGCTTGTTGCCACGGTATGTGACTATGCGAAGCTTTATTCTGCAAATTAAGTGTGCAGACCTTCTGGATTGTTTAGATAACGTTCCAAGAGGTGCCTTGTGCTTCCCTCTGACCTCTCTTTTCTAAATTACAAAGGCCGTATATGGGGTCACGTCATAGTTGAGAGGACACTCCATCAGATTTGAATTTTAGGATGCAACTTAACCTTCTGGGACCGCTGAGTGTAAATCCTACGCCGCACTTGTGGCTGTCTAAGCCTGATGCGGTGTAGGATTTACGCCACCTGCCATATTCGCCCCCGATGCGATCGTGCTCACCCAAGAGGGGAGATTAACTAACTACTTGCCGACCGCGTTACGCCGATGGGTGTGGCAGCCCCAGGACCGCCTTACGCCGGTTGGAGTAAGGTTCTGGGAGCCTGTTTTGCAGTAGATCTCGTGCGATAATGCGCACGTGCCTCCCTGCTTGGATGGTGGAGGAAGACTGCTAGGCCGCTAGGAGACTAGGAGACTGTTAGATGGCAAAACCGCCGTCTATTAACATAGTACAGCGTTGCGATCTAAGGCAGCGCTGTACTGGGGACAGCCATGTGACACGGCTGTCCCCCTGGGACACAGGAGAGCGATCGGCTTATATACATTGAATCCTATAAAAGCCAATCGCCGTGATTGGCTGGCTGGGGGGAGGGAGGTTTTGAAAAAAATACTTCAGAAAGAAATAGTAAAATTTATTACAAAAATAACAAATATTTATAAAAAAAATAATAATTCCGGGGAGCGATCAGACCTCACCAACAGAAAACTCTGTTGTTGGGGGGGAATCACTTGTGTGCTGAGTTGTGTGGCCTGCAGCGAGGCCTTAAAGCTGCAAAAAATGGCTTAGTTTTTAAAGGGGGGGGGGGGGTTAACGAGCGAGGATGCTGGCCAAGAGTGGAGGGATCTAGAGCTGCTCATCGCCGGAGCCTGGTAGGTGAGTAAAGGCTGCTGGCAATATGGGGGACACCATGCCCAGCTAGCCTTACCAGGGATCCGGCTGCCTGACCCCCCCCCCCCCCCCCCCAACTGGTAAAATGGCCTGGTCCTTAAAGTGGACCCAAGATGAAAAACAAGTAACTTGTCTATATATCTTCTCTAAAGTTTAGATAGTTTACACTGCAAATCTAGCTGCAAACAGCTTCAACAGTTTATTCCTGTGGTATGATGGCAGCCATGTTTAGTTTGTGACATTACGCACAGGCAAGCTGATAGCATCTCCAGCCATCAGCATGTGAAAATTTCACTCCCCTCTCCTCCCCTCTGCCTCTGAAATCTCTAGCAAGTAAGCGCCTCCTGCCCAGACTGCGCTCCCATAAGCCCTTGCTACTAAGGCTCAAAGTGCCAGGGCTCTCTGGAGAAGCTGTAGGCGAGGCTTGTTTAGTTTATATGGAATTGGAGTTTTAAAAACAAAACAAAAAAAGTTTGAGGAATGCCCTATAAACTATATGAAAGGAACACAATTATGCAATGAGTAAAAGTTTTATCTCGGATCCACTTTTTAAGGGGGGTTAAGCAGCGGGTCCCCAAAGGGTTAAGCTGCATGTTGTAAGGAGCTTTTGGAAATTCATCCTATCCGTGTTGTGAGCGCTACTGCACTATTTCTGTGATTTCTCTTTATAAACTGGTTTAGCAATGCCTCTCTTCCCCAGATGTTGAACTTAGAAGTCCTGTAATACTTTGTATGATAACCAGGGCTGTGGAGTCGGAGCAATTTTGGGTACCTGGAGTCAGTGGTTTCATAAACTGAGTTGGAGTCTGATGATTTTTGTACCGACTCTACAGCCCTGAATAACAGCGCCTCTGCTGGTGTGTTGCAGGTTTCCTCCAGAAATTGGTGGAGCTGGATAATTGCAAGTTTGAGGAGTGGTGTGTGGAAATGGCCGACATGCGCAAACAGAGCGTGGACAAAGGGAAGGCCAAACACGAAGAGGTGAAGGAGCTGTACCAGAGGTTAACGGCGGGAGCTGGTCTGTACGAGCTTTTACTCGTCCCATATGTAGTTTGTTGTAGCATAACTCGCATTTTGTCATTCCATGACCTGTTCACCAGCCTTCTGCAATGTCATGTGACTCTGCCATTGTGTCTCCGAACCATGAACGGTGACACGTCAACCCACGAGAGACACAGACTGAGATCTCCACTCGTGAATCTGAGGACATTGTCAGGCAGAGGCTGCACATCTCTGTGATGCCATTGTGTCTCTAAGGTCACTCGTGGAGATGCATCAGACTGTGGGGAATACGGAGTGAGATCTCCGCTCCTTAACCACTTCAGCCTTCAGTCGTTTTTCACTTTATGCATCCGAGCAATTTTTCACCTCCCATTCATTCGCCAATAACTTTATCACTACTTATCACAATGAATTGATCTATATCTTGTTTTTTTTGCCACCAATTAGGCTTTCTTTGGGTGGTACATTTTGCTAAGAATTCTTTTTCTAAATGCGTTTTAAAACGGGAATATTAAGAAAAAATTCATTGTTTCTCTGGTTTCAGCCATTATAGCTTTAAAATAATACATGCTATCATAATTAAAATCTATGTATTTTATTTGCCCATTTGTCCCTGTTAATACACCATTTAAATTATGTCCCTATCGCAATGTATGGCGCCAATATTTTATTTGGAAATAAAGGTGCATTTTTTCAGTTTTACGTCCATCACTATTTACAAACTTATAATTTAAAAAATGTTAGTAAAATACCCTTTCCACATGCATATTAAAAAAAAGTTCAAACCCTTAGGTATCTGTTTGTTTGCTTGTTTTTTTTTTTTTATTATTATTGTAATTTTTTTTTCCATTAAATTTTATTTGGGTAATTTTTGGTGTGGGAGGTAAACAGTTATTTTAAATGTATTAATGTGTGTTTATTTAATACAAAAAAGTATGTAGATATAGTTTTACTATTTGGCCACAATATGGTAACAGTCAATTTTTTGTTCTTAGTCCTGAAAGCACTCTCGCTTCCAGGAAGTATGAGGATGGGAAACTTTTTTTTTTTTTTTTTTTTCTTTTTTTCTTCCCTCTTCAGAAAGATCACGACTTCTCAAAGAAGCCGTCGGTCTTTCTACCGGGGGCTTGGACCAATGAATGGAATTGGATAAATTAATGGGAACCATGTTCCTATTCATTGATCTTTGGGCTAACATGCAGCGGGCACGGGAGCGCGCAGCATCCTTTTGAACGTGACAGTCACGCCCAAAAGGCTAAAATAGTTAATGTGGGGGCGTTGTCAGGCAGACACTGCACATGTCTCCATGTACTTTGTGATGTCATTGTGTCCCCAGGGCCACCAGCAGAGATATGCCAGCCCACGGAGAACACAGACTGAGGTCTCCGCTCCTGACTCTGGGGACATTCAGTCAGGTAGAGGCTACGCGTGTCTCTATATAGTCTGTGATATCATTGTGTCCCCAGGGCAGCCAATGGAGACATGTCAGCTCACAGAGGGCACAGACTGAGATCTCTGCTCCTGAGTCTGGGGACACTCAGTCAGTCAGAAGCTGTAAGTGTCTCCATGTAGTCTGTGATGTCATTGTGTCCTCAGAGCTACCAATGAAGACACACAGCCCACAGGGGACACAGCTCTGTAGGAAGCGAAACTGTACCTGGCAGTGTCTGAGAAGGGGGCTACGGCGGTGAGTCAACTTACCTAGAGGCCAGCCTCTTGTCACGGTGCTACACAGCGCTCTATCCTCATGACACTTCCTGATTCACCACAATACTTCCAGTTGTAAAGTTGGAAGTGTTAGGAAGATGGAGTGGCGTTAGACAGTGACATAGCTGAGTTAAGTTTCTGCCACTGACTACACTTCCATGCATGTCAGGACAGTATCGCATTTCACAAAACTGTTCACACTCGTCCCTAATTAGTGCAATGCAGAGTTTTATGGCTTGCAGCACATTTAATGCAAATTGCATGCTGGTTAAAATCTGGCCAATCCAATGTTATTTCTACCAAGTTTGATTGACCAAATTCCTGGCTGCAAGCAGTTTGTTTACATGTAAGCCAGAATTACTTGCATCTTATTTGCCTTTATTATCCGGTTGCTGGAGAGTTTGGCTTTCTATAAATTCCCTTATGGAGTGGGTAGAGATTTGCATGCTGGGAGAATTTCTTTGCTTCTCAGTAACAATGAAGCCTCGCTTGGGGTTTTGAATTCTCTGGACTTGAGTATCTGGTAACAGGACGTGGGCGTCTGCATTTTCCTTCCTTCATGACACTCTGATGATTGCACTTGTTGAAAATAACATGCCAACCCGATTGTAATTTCAATCCACCATATATAGTCGACTATTAGTCTAGAAATGTAGGTCTTATTTGTAAAGACTAGTCAAAGACTAGTAGACCGTAGTGGGTCAGAGCTACATTTCTGACTTAGTCCTGTAAAATGCATTTTCTGCAGTGACAATTTGTGCTACTAGACCTCTTTTCCCCCAGTATCATCTCCCATTAAAGAGTAACTACCAGATAAAAATAAAGAATTGATTTTTGATTTTATGCCCGACAAACCCGTAATAAGGATGCTAACCAGGCAATCCAAAAGTTAAAAATCGCTCTTATTTTTTTTTTTCTCCATAAAACATAATTCCCCAGGTTCCCTGTCTCTTATTTGGTACATCTGCCAAGAAAGGAAGTTGCAGGGCATGCTGGGTTTTCTTTTTTCATTAATTTCCCCTCAGACTTCCCTAATGCAGCCTGATTGGCTGAAGCCTCTTTCCCTCCCACACTTCTGTTCTTCTTTGATTGGCCAACAATTCTCAATGCACTTTCTACTGCAGAGCTGGGTGGGAGTGTCTGAAGACTGGGAAGAGGTAGGGTAATAATACACAGTCAGACTAATGCTGGGCATACACGGACCATTTTTGCGCCGGTATCGAGCCGCCGCGTCACCGCTCGTCCGCGCGGATCGATTGCCAGCTCGTCCCCGCGGCCATCGTTCTCCCCGCCGGTATCGAGCGCAGTATCGATCCGGCGGGGTGTCGGATATTATCAATCGAGCCATCAGGCTCGATTGATAAGCCTCCCTCCTGTCCGTGTATGCACAGCATAAGGGAGGAAATGTCAGTATCCTGTCAGAGTTGCTGGTGTCTGAAGCATCTGACAGCTTCAGTGCAGACAGAGCAGTCTAGCAGGTTCTTCCATGTGCTGCAGTATACAGGGCTGCTCAAACAGTATTGTTAAAGCAAAGCATTAGTGCTCGTAAATAGTTTTATTATGTATTCAGAGTGCCACTATTAAAAGTGCAGGGTAAATGCAGGCGACGTTTCAGTCTTAGAGGTCCACCTATATATGCCAGAGCTGTGTCCTGGGTTTTACACAGCTTATTATTGTCTGTGTGTGTTTGCATTAACCCTGCACGCTTAATAGGTTTTTTTAATACTATATATAATATGGTAAAACCTTTAATGCTGCTTGAGCAGACCTATTTTTTTTGACTCGCACTTATGCAACCCCTTCCACCTTTTTACACATGCATTATTATGAGGCAGTGTTCTGCTGTTACTGGCTGTGTTTATGGCTGCACTTGGGGGGCCACAGGGTACTATGGCTGTATTTGTGGATTTATACTTGAGTCATCAAAACATTTCAGCTAATAGGACTTCAGAGGCGAGGACAACAATGTAAGTTTACTCACCTGGGGCTTCTTTCAGCCCCTAGGAGCTGTGCTCGCACGTCCACATCATCAGGCGTGTATTGCACCTGCGCACAACTACTGTGCAGACGTAGTACGGGTCCGATGACGTGGACACAGAACAGACGATCTGCCGGTGTGTCGCCGATAATTATGGGCAGCCAGCAGGACACAGGAGGACCGGGGCTGTAGCAAGGGACTGAAACGGCTGCTAGGGGCTTAAAGAAGCCCCAGGTTAGTGGACATATATTGCTGTCCTCACCTCCAAAAGTTTTTTAAGAGGGTCAAATATTTGGGTGGACTTATACACAAAGCCGACCTATACCGAGTATATGCTGGTAAAAAATGTTTACCAGTATATTATACCAGTATATTTTTTTCTGTTCTGTGAATCTTACCTCTTCTGCAGTTTTAGAAGGAAACTGCATCTTCTTAAGTCTGAGACAATTCTGCTGGATGTTTTAGAAACCTACTAAGATTTCTCTCTCAGACACTATTGATAAATCTGGCCCAGTGCATCAGTGAACTGATTATGCAATTGCTTTATTTATTTATTCTTTATGACCCATGAGCTGAACTACTGATCTCATGCTTGACTGGCAGAGGTAATACCTCTGGACAATCTAAGATGACTTCACCACTTTTATTTAAAGGGAAGGTCCAGGCAGATTAAAAAACAAAAATAAAATCCACTTACCTGGGGCTTCCTCCAGCCCCTGGCAGCAGTCTTGTGCCCTCACCGCAGCTCCGGTGGCTCCCAGTGTCCTCGGCTGCAAAAGCCAACCTAGCCAGGTCAGCTTTCTGGTCTGCTTCTTGTGCGTTCCACCATGCGGGTCATGTGGTCTGGCCGACGTCATCAGGATTGTACTGCGTCTGCACAGTACAGACCTGATGACGTCGGCCAGACCACATGACCGGCGCGGTGGAACGCACAAGAAGCCGAACGGGCGAGGTCGGCTTCTGCAGCAGAGGACACCGGAGCTGCGGCGAGGGGACAGAACGGCTGCCGGGGCTGGAGGAATCCTCAGGTGAGTGGATTTTGTTTTTTTTATATGCCTGGATGGATCCTTTAAGCATTTATCGTATCTTTTTACAAGTCTTTCAATCACCTCATTATAGTAGTGTCACACTTCACACATACTGGCTGGAGGGAGTGGGGATTCGTGTTAATGCTGCTGAACAAACTGATACGGGCATTCTGCAGTCACATAACAAGTGGTGCAGGGAGAGATGAGATTCACCTGCAAGTTACATTACCTAGAATGCCATGCATAACAAAATGCAAACTGCTGTCACGTTCTGGCTGACCCTGTATGTTGTGTGGTAGGGTTGTTGTACTATTTGTGTGTTGTGCACTCGGCCAGCCAGCAGCTGGTGTTACAGTTTGGGCCTTTTTTTGTGTTCCGGCAGATGACACATACGAGTTTATCCCTCTTGATTGGCTGCAAAAGTGGTTGGATGAATCTACGCCAACAAAGCCCATGGACAACTCCAAGTTCCTTTGTCCGCATGAGAAGCTGCACCCCGATAAGATCTCCCATGTCAAGAGAATCTCCGGAGAGGCAGCCGATATCTTGTACAAGAGATATGGCGGAGGCCCACGGCTAAAAGGTGCGCTCTTGTGGTAGACAGGGCTGTCCACTGATATTGCCCTCTGATTAGGCTGCCTACTTACTGCTGCCCCCATGTCTTGGTCTTCCATGGCCACCAATGCCTCCTTAATAATAAAGTCTGATTAGCTAATGCTTCTACTTGGTGTTAATGGACTACTGACCACAAGGTTTCTGCACGTGCATTATATTGCAAGTAATCTGTTGTGTTCCAGCATCCCTCCAGTCCCCTCCTCTGTGCCAGGATCCCTCCAGCCACGTCCCTCACATTGCCTGTCCCCTCCTGTGTGCCAGGATCCCTCCAGCCACGGCCCTCACATTGCCACTCCCCTCCTCTGTGCCAGGATCCCTCCAGCCACGTCCCTCACATTGCCTGTCCCCTCCTGTGTGCCAGGATCCCTCCAGCCACGTCCCTCACATTGCCTGTTCCCTCCTCTTCCAGGATCCCTCCAGCCACGTGCCTCATATTGCCTGTCCCCTCCTGTGTGCCAGGATCCCTCTAGCCACGTCCCTCACATTGCCAGTCCCCTCCTCTGTGCCAGGATCCCTCCAGCCACGTCCCTCACATTGCCTCTCCCCTCCTGTGTGCCAGGATCCCTCCAGCCACGTGCCTCACATTGCCTGTCTCCTCCTGTGTGCCAGGATCCCTCCAGCCACATACCTCACATTGCCTGTCCCCTCCTGTGTGCCAGGATCCTTCCAGCCACGTCCCTCACATTGCCACTCCCCTCCTCTGTGCTAGGTTCCCTCCAGCCACATACCTCACATTGCCTGTCTCCTCCTGTGTGCCAGGATCCTTCCAGCCACGTCCCTCACATTGCCTGTCCCCTCCTGTGTTCCATGATCGCTCCAGCCATGTCCCTCACATTGCCGTCACCTCCTGTGTGCCAGGATCCCTCCAGCCACGTGCCTCAAAGGCCTGTCACCTCCCGTGTTCCAGGATCCCTCCAGCCACGTGCCTCACATTGCCAGTCCCCTCCTCTGTGCCAGGATCTCTCCAGCCACGACCCTCACATTGCCTGTCCCCTCCTGTGTGCCAGGATCCCTCCAGCCACATACCTCACATTGCCTGTACCCTCCTGTGTTCCAGGATCCCTCCAGCCACGTGCCTCACATTGCCAGTCCCCTCCTGTGTGCCAGGATCCCTCCAGCCACGTCCCTCACATTGCCTGTCCCCTCCTGTGTGCCAGGATCCCTCCAGCCACGTGCCTCACATTGCCAGTCCCCTCCTGTGTGCCAGGATCCCTCCAGCCACGTCCCTCACATTGCCTGTCCCCTCCTGTGTGCCAGGATCCCTCCAGCCACGTCCCTCACATTGCCTGTCCCCTCCTGTGTGCCAGGATCCCTCCAGCCACGTGCCTCACATTGCCAGTCCCCTCCTGTGTGCCAGGATCCCTCCAGCCACGTCCCTCACATTGCCTGTCCCCTCCTGTGTGCCAGGATCCCTCCAGCCACGTGCCTCACATTGCCTGTCCCCTCCTGTGTGCCAGGATCCCTCCAGCCACGTCCCTCACATTGCCAGTCCCCTCCTATGTGCCGGGATCCCTCCAGCCACGTGCCTCACGTTGCCTGTCCCCTCCTCTGTGCCAGGATCCCTCCAGCCACGTCCCTCACGTTGCCTGTCCCCTCCTGTGTGCCAGGATCCCTCCAGCCACGTCCCTCACGTTGCCAGTCCCCTCCTGTGTGCCAGGATCCTTCCAGCCACGTCCCTCACATTGCCAGTCCCCTCCTGTGTGCCAGGATCCCTTCCAGCCACGTGCCTCACATTGCCTGTCCCCTCCTGTGTGCCAGGATCCTTCCAGCCACGTCCCTCACATTGCCAGTCCCCTCCTGTGTGCCAGGATCCCTCCAGCCACGTGCCTCACATTGCCAGTCCCCTCCTGTGTGCCAGGATCCCTCCAGCCACGTGCCTCACATTGCCAGTCCCCTCCTCTGTGCCAGGATCCCTCCAGCCACGTCCCTCACGTTGCCTGTCCCCTCCTCTGTGCCAGGATCCCTCCAGCCACGTCCCTCACATTGCCAATCCCCTCCTCTGTGCCAGGATCCCTCCAGCCACGTCCCTCGCATTGCCTGTCCCATCCTGTGTGCCAGGATCCCTCCAGCCACGTGCCTCACATTGCCAATCAGCAATATGAGTATGAGCAGGTAGTGGTAAAAATTTAGATTGTGTACAGAAAATCTTTCACCAATGCTATTGTACTTCCAGCGGGGAGACTCTCCCACTAGTCCTGCCCTCTCCATAGCACAGATCTGGCTGCTTGGCAGTTCTGTACAACAATCATTGTAGATGATTGGAATTTAAAATGTAAAGCTTTAATTTCCTGCTAACCTTCTCTGCCCTGCCCCTTCCTGACTGCTCTGACGCTCTCCTTCCTGCTACGAAGACCAGTTTGAGCAGTATTTGGTAGGATTTTTACATGTCTAGATTTCCAGTTAACTTTTGTTCAATTTTCTCATTGGTAAACGTAAGGGATGCCAATTCAGTGTACCTGTGTCCCAGTAAGTTCCTCCAGACTCCTTGCTCTGGCCACTTGACACGTGCAGGAAGTGAAATGTCAAGGTTGTGCGTAGCATGGATATGCCATTCACGTGATATGTTTTTCCTGCAGCTGACTCTCTGTGTAAGGAGTGCGTGGTGGAGCGATGCCGGGTGTTACGACTGAAGAATCAGCTAAATGAAGACCACAAGACTATCGCCAACTTGCTGAAGGTGACAGTGAACAGGTAACGCCAGCCGAGTCTGTACACAAGCCTGTCTAACATCCAATGTAAAAAGCTTACAGCAGGGTGAGTGCTATGAGCTCAGCACTGCCCTGCATGGCTCTGTATTTTTGTTGTGTAGCTTATATCCTTCCCCCTCCCAGTTGTTGTTGTCGTATCCCCCTCCCCCCAGCTGTTGAGCTGTCTGTGCTCACTACAGGCTAGGTCAGGCATGGGCAAACTTGGCCCTCCAGCTGTTAAGGAACTACTAGTCCCACAATGCATTGCAGGAGTCTGACAGACAGTCATGACTCATTGTGGGATTTGTAGTTCCTTAACAGCTGGAGGGCCAAGTTTGCCCATGCCTGGGCTAGGTGGTGCACCCATATCATTAGGTGGTTGCACTCAGACCACTCCACTACAGTAATGATGCTGCAACCTAAAGAATCATACATGCATATCTGGTGAATATTGGGGTTCAAGTCCTTGTGTGACATTGCAGGGTTGAAACTGTACAATCGCGTTGTTAGCCATATACCGCTTCGGGATGAAAGGCTGATGGAGCAGTGTAGGCGTGATGTCACGTGAGAGGGGATCTGCCAGGCTAAATGTTGGCTGCGCAGTCAGTGTGGGTCGGGGGCTGCTGAAAATATGCTGGGTTCTCGGTAAGGGGGGGGGGGGGGACACTGGGCTGGCGGCCTGTATGGGGGGGGGGGGGTCGACGACACTGTAAATCTCCCTTTTTTTTTTTTTTTTGCTAATTTCCCTGGTATTTAGATTCATTAATATTTAACCAGCACATGTGGGACGGCCATCCAGCATCTTATGGAGTCGCACCCTCTGCATCTGACCACTGTTTGTGCTGCCAGAGGCGGTTGTTCTGCACATTTGCAGTTGGTCATCTACAGATAACCTGGGGAGGGACCTCTTACTTTCTCTTTAAAGCGGAACTCCAGCCTAAACATACTGTCATTAAGTTACGATAGTTATGTTAATTAAAATAGATAGGTAATATAATCTCTTACCCACACTGTTTTAAAAGAACAGGCAAATGTTTGATTTCATGAGGGCAGCCATTTTTTTAGTTGAAAGGAGGTGACAGGGAGCATGAGACACAGTTCCAACTGTCCTGTGTCCTGAGCACCTCTCCCAGTTGCTAGGCAACGTGAATAACATAGGAAATCCCATCATGCTCTGCACTGCATCAGGGGAAAAAAGCCTGGGCTTTTTTTTCTTTGATGGGTGGAGCTTGGCTAAAAATGCAGCTAAAATGATGCTTTGGTAAGAAAAACAGTTCTGATGCTGTGAAACTGGTAAAGAAACACCAAGCTTTTTCAGTTCTGCCGAGTAGGTTTTTAGTCCGGAGGTTTACTTCAAGCAATGCTAGCCGCACATTTACTGATGTGTGTGTGTGTGTGTAACATGTTACTGAGCGCATATGTCTGAGTGGGAAGGCGTTCAATTCTATATAAGCAAAAGCCCTGCCCACCATTCAGCAGTTATTTACCTGACGGGGGGGGGGTTGACCGTAAAACTCAACACTGAAAAATGAAGAAATAAAGTTAGGCCTCTGTACTCCACCATGTTATAGCTGACAGTAATCACTGCATAAAAACAGGGACTATACAACATGGACTGTCAGCTCACTTCTGCTGGAAGACAGAAATTGCATATATACATTATAAGCTGAAGACGTCAAATCTGAGCTAAAACAGGAACGCTGCATAAAAACATGGACTTTCATGCTTCTGCTACAGAAAAGGGATTTTAGTTGTTGGTGATACGATAACGTATCCTTGGTCTGGTGAGTCCTACTCTACTGGACATAGTGCCTGTGAATCTGTACAATGTACCTTGTGATTGTATAATGCCCTGTGTGAAGGAGATGAGAGCTGCCTTTGGCAGCCTGGTTTGGATAACTATACCTCCTCTCTTAATGTGCACCTGAGATGTAAAGCAAAGAAAAAACTATCTGTACCTGGGGCTTTCTCCAGCCCGTCGGTCCCTCGACGTGGACTTCAGCCTCATGGATCCTCCACTAGGCGGCCTGGTAATTCAGCCAGTCGGGGAGTCATGCTCAGCCATGCACGTTCCTCCTATCGTGCTTCCGTTGCTGAAACGTTCTGCACCTTTGTCGACTGATTGAATTGCCTTGGGGAGGATCCAGTTGGCCTGGGAAGACAGCAAGGGACCAACAAGTCTGAATGGGGCTGGAGGAAGCCCCAGGTATGTAAAGGTTTTTCTTTACTTCTCAGGTATCCTTTAACAAGTCTTTGTGTTTTGTCTTCTGTAGCAATGAAGGTTACTGGGTAGGAAAGGGGTCGTTACGGCGATGGCGGCAGTTGGCAGCAGAGCAGCTCGACCAGCATGAAGATGAGATGGATCATGGTGATGTGAAGATCAATGGGAATGCCCCAAAGAAAGGTAATGTACCTGCGTGGTGACGGTGGATGCCGAGGCGTGTGTGCAGCAGTGGTGACATGCTGAGGTGCTCATACAGTGGCAGCAGACTGAGGCGTGTGTGCAGTGGTGGCGTATGCTGAGCTGTTTGTGCACTGGCAGCAGACTCTGAGGGGTTTGTGCAGTGGTGGCGTATGCTGAGCTGTTTGTGTAGTGGCAGCAGACTCTGAGGCATGTGTGCAGTGGTGGCGTATGCTGAGCTGTTTGTGTAGTGACAGCAGACTCTGAGGCGTATGTGCAGTGGTGGCGTATTCTGAGCTGTTTGCACTGGCAGAAGACTGAGGCATGTGTGCAGTGGTGACATATGCTGAGCTGTTTGCACTGGCAGCAGACTCTGAGGCATGTGTACAGTGGTGGCTCATGCTGTGCTGTTTGAGCACTGGCAGCAGACTGAGGCGTGTGTGTGCAGTGGTGGTGCATGCTGAGCTGTTTGTGTAGTGGCAGCAGACTCAGGCGTGTGTGCAGTGGTGGCATTTAGTGAGCTGTTTGTGTAGTGGCAGCAGACTCTGAGGCATGTGTGCAGTGGTGGCTCATGCTGTGCTGTTTGAGCACTTGCAGCAGACCCTGAGGCGTGTGTGCAGTGTGCCACGCATGCTGAACAGTTTTGTGTTGGCAGCAGACACTGCGTACCAATATTGCGCAGTTGATGCTGAGGGGTGTGTGTTTGGCTCATGCTGACCAGTTTGTGCGGTGGCAGCAGACACTGAGGAACAGTGTTGCATGGTTCACGCTGAGAGGCGCGTGTCTGGTGGCATTGGATGCTGAATGAGCTCAGTTGTGATTTTACTTTTATTAGGGATAGTGAATTAATTACTGTACAAATCGTTTCGAGTTTGTACAAGTTTGTGCAAACTCTGTATGCAAATTTATGTAGCTTGAAAACAGACCAATAGAATTCACCTCAGCAAGATTTGATTGGTCCATTTTCAAGGTACCTAAACTGGCATTGAAAATATGCATAATCCTGTACGAACTGTGAACGATATGCATTTCATTGATCATCTGTAATCTGTATGCCTCACAGAGGAACTTCTGGAAGGTAAAAGGGAAGAGGACTCAGACTTGGCCTTTAATGAAGATGTTATGTGCCAGCATGGTGAGTTGTCACATATCACCTCATTGATTCCTGTGTGTTGTGTATAGGAAGTTAAAGGATACCTGAGGTGACGTGAGATGATGAGATAGACATGGGTATGTACAGTGCCTAGCACACAAATAACTAGGCTGTGTTCCTTTTTTTTTTTTTTTTTTTTTTTTTTTTTTTTTTCTCTGCCTGAAAGTGTTAAATATCAGGTATGTAAGTGGCTGACTTTGTCCTGACCCAGACAGGAAGTGACTACAGTGTGACCCTCACTGATGAGAAATTCCGCTTTTTATCTCTCTCTTGCTGTCAGAAGCCATTTTCTGCTAGGAAAGTGTTTTATAGTTGGAATTTCTTATCAGTGAGGGTCACACTGTAGTCACTTCCTGACTGAGTCAGGACTGAGTCAGCCACTTACATACCTGATATTTAACTCTTTCAGGCAGAGAAAGAAAAAAAGGAACACAGCCTAGTTATTTGTCTGCTAGGCACTGTACGTACACATGTCTATCTTATCATGTCACATGTCACTTCAGGTATCCTTTAATGGCATAGTTAGAAGTCACATACTGGATGTTGATGTAGGCGTGCTTTGTCATGTGGTTGGTTGTTCTCTGTCAGGTGGTCTCAGCACATCAGAGAGCGAGAGGCGGCTGATCTCGGAGGCAGCGTGGCACAAGCTGAGGCAATATTTCCCAGAAGCACCGGAGTTCCTCCACAGCCAGGAGTCATGTGAGCAGTGCAAGGTATGGCTGATGGCACACCTGCGTCACAATCTGTACAGGGCCAGCTACTGTATATGCATTACAACTTGCACATAGTGAATTGGTTAAAGAGGAACTCCAGCCTAAACAAACATACTGTCATAAAGTTACATTAGTTATGTTAATTAAAATAGATGGGTAATATCTCTTACCCACCCTGGTTTAAAAGAACAGGCATATGTATGTGATTTCATGAGGGCAGCCATCTTTTTGGTTGAAAGGAGGTGACAGGGAGCTTGAGACACAGTTCCAACTGTCCTGTGTGCTGATCACCCCTCCCAGTTGCTAGGCAACGTGCATAACAACATAGGAAATCCCATCATGCTTTGCACAGCATCAGGGAAAAAAAGGCCAGGCAGTTTTCTTTGATGGGGCGTAGCTTAAGCTTTTGTGCAGCTAAAAATGAGGCTTGGGTAAAAAAACAAAGTTCTGATGCTGTGAAACTGTTAAAGAAACACAAAACCTTTTCAGTGCGGCTGAGTAGCTTTTTAGTCTGGAGGTTCACTTTAAGGACTCTGACACTGGAGGACCTGGCTTCAAATCTCTGCTCTTCCTGTCCAGTAAGCTAGAACCTATTCAGCTAGAGGTCCTTGGGCAAGATTCCCTGCCACTGCCTACTGAGTGCACCATAGTGGCTGTAGCTCAAGCGCTTTCCACCGGGAGAAAAGCGCAATATAAATGTTATTTGTCTTTCACACTGGTACTGATATTACCCTCAGCCTGACCCTACACGAAGCTTTACCAGCCTTCTGCGCAGTGCTCAGAACATTTGGTATGCGAACTCCAAGATGTCCTATAGATGTGGCAAGAGACAGAGGAGAGTGCTCGATCCTCATACTGCTAGACCTTTCTGCAGCCTTTGATACAGTTGACCATGACATCTTGATAAACAGGCTACAGGAATACTGCGGCATTGATGGCATAGTTCTTCAGTGGTTCCAATCCTTCTTGAGTGGCAGAACCCACAAAGTGTCTATGGGGCCCTTCCTGTCCACCCCTGTATCACTTAAGTATGGGGTGCCCCAGGGCTCAATACTCTCTCCCCTGCTTTTCGCTATTTACATGTTACCGCTGGGAAAACTAATCCAAAAACATGGCCTGACATACCACTGCTATGCAGACGACACCCAACTATATCTTTCCTTCAAGCCTGGTGTGACAGACCCAACTCTAACTATAAACGCCTGCTTACGTGAACTACAGCAATGGATGAATGACAACTGGCTGAAACTAAATGCAGACAAAACTGAAGTCCTTCTAATTGGAGGGCAGAGCATGATAACAAAACAACTTAACTTGCAGTCTTCACCACTGGGAATAGGAGCTCTGATCATGTGCGTAGCCTGGGAGTTCTAATTGATTGGGATTTAAACTTCAGAACTCAAATCTCTGCTGTGGTGAAATCATCCTATTTTCACCTGAAGAACATTGCAAAAATTAAGCACCTCATCCCCCCCAGAAGATCTGCCAACCTTAGTCCACGCCTTCATCACATCCCGACTGGACTATTGCAATGCTCTCTACACTGGTCTTCCAAAAAAGGCCTTGTTCCGTCTACAGCTGATACAGAATACTGCTGCCAGACTGCTAACCAACCAACCCCGTCACATAACGCCAGTCCTGCACTCCCTTCACTGGCTACCTATAGAATGGAGGGTCCTATTCAAGATCGGCCTACTGACATTTAAATCCCTGAATAATCTAGGCCCTGGATACATGAAAGATATGTTGCAGCTACGTAGCAATCCCCGCATTCTCAGATCAACAGGTTCTAATAATCTAGTCATACCCAGAGTCCACCTGGAAACGTTTGGTCCCAGAGCCTTCTGTCATGCTGCCCCTACGTTTTGGAACTCCTTAGCTCAACAGATCAGGACAGCTCCATCCCTGGACGTGTTTAAATCCAGACTGAAAACCCACCTGTTCAGTTTGGCATTTGCAGAAATATAACTTTTGTTGTGTGAATACTTCATCCTACTAATTACTGAATCTGAGAGAGCCTAAGCGCTTTGAGTCCTATGGGAGAAAAGCGCTATAGAAATGGTATTGTATTGTATGTGCAGACATATTCTGTCTGTGCTGTAAAAGTTGAGTTCAAGAAAAAGTGTAATCGTGATTCTTATATGAATAGTCACATGACTGTATACACACTAGAAATCCTATAAGAATGCAAACTGTTGTATTAATTATAAACAACATTAAATAGATATAAAGTATATATTTCCTAATTAGGAATACTTAAGCCTACTTAAAAATTACATCTTCATAATAAAGATACATTTCTGACATAACTATCAGCGTAGTAGAAACGCGCACAGCAGCTGCCTCTACGTGTTCGGACTGGAACACCCACCAATAACTACGATTCTGTCACCTTTCTCACTGGCGAACTGAGGGGGCTATTCCGGGTGTCTGGAACCTCCCCCCTGCACTGAGCTGTGTATTCAGCCAGGGAAGCCCGCATAATATTAACAGCCTCATTCTCCCTCCCTTCTTACTTCTGGTGCCTCCCTCCAGCTAATAGAATGTTGATTATGGAGTCCTGGACTCTCCACAGCACAGAAGTGTCAGACATGATGAAATTAGAGTGCAGGCAAGCTGGTAAATATGCACAGCATGATGCAGAGCTTGCCTGGACTCAGGGTCTGTGGGCAAACATCTGTCTGGTCTCTCCCCATTGTTATAATGACTGCATGTGTGGGTAAGGTGTTTAACAAGCTGAAAAGTTTTTGACAGTCCCTAGACTCCAGGAGGGCTTCTTTCTGACTTGTGTGAGAGACTGACAGGGACAGGAGTCCGATTACAGGCAAGTAGCCTGTGTGATGTGGGACTGCAATACAGATAAGTTCTCTGCTCCATCTCAGGCTATTCTCAATTTCTCCACTCCTCTCTCTGGGCTAGTGCACGCCAAAATGACAATAGCAATCGCTAGAAATTTGTGAGTGTGATTTTGTGAAGTGATTTTCAGAGCGATTTTTGAATGAATTGCTCAAAAACATGCTACATGCAGTATACCTGCGATTTTGAAAAAAATCACAACGCTGCTGTGGGAACACCCTCATAGGGCAACATTAGCCAAGCGCTTTTCAAATCACTGTTGATTTGAAAAATGCTCAGAAGCACTCTTGATGTGCACCAGCCTCCTTCATTCACCTTTGTTTCCCTCTTCCCCTAGAGCTGGCTGTGTGTTCTTGTCATACAGGAAAGCTAAATAAAAGTGCAATCCTGGTGAGGCAAAATATTATTTAGTATTTATATAGCGCCGCCATCTTCCGCAGATGCATATATCCCTGCATCATATGGGTATCGCTTGCGCTATGTGACACTATGTAGCATATTCCACTGAATTGTCCAAACTAAGTCTATCTCCCGTTCCTCTCTCGGGGAGTTGTGCCAGCGCTGTACCCCGTTCAAATTTGCTGCTACCAGAAGCCCTCAGAAACACTTGTGTCCTTGAGTACTTCCAAAGATAGGCAGCTCCGTAATACGCCAGCGCACTTTTGTGCATGGGCAGTATGGAGCCACCTGTATTCGGAAGCACTCGGGACATACGTGCTTCTGGACCTTTCAGGAACCCCCCCCCCTTAAAAATCCTGCGTTTGCCCCTGTTTCTCCATCTATCAGTCACTGCCACACTCTGTACATTAATATTTAAAGGACACGTCCAAGGAGCTTAAAAATTAAAAAAAATCCACTTACCTGGGGCTTCCTCCAGCCCCTGCCAGCCGTCCTGTGCCCTCGCCGCAGCTCTGCTCTCCGCCGGTGGTCCAAGGTCCTTTCCGGTACAAAATACCTCCTGCGCTTCAGCATGTGGCTCACAGATTCGCACTCTTGTCATCCGGACTGTACTGTGCAGGCGCAGTAGTTCTGCGCAGTACAGTCCGCATGATGTCAGTGTGACTCCGTGAGCCGCACGCTGAAGCGCACGTAGATGCTGATCGGCTCCGGGAACCACCGGAGCTGTGGTGAGGGGGAACAGAACGGCTGCCAGGGGCTGGAGGAAGCCCCAGGTTAGTTTTGTTTTTTTTATATGCTCCTCTGACCTTCCTTTTAAAGGAAACCTGAGATGGTTCATACTGCTGTTTTTATACTCACCTGGGGCTTTTTTCAGCTCCATGCTGTCCGTGGTCTTCCTGCCCGGCCGCTGTGTTGTCCTGTGGTAGCCTCCGGTCTTTTCTTCAGTTGGGTTCTTATGTGCATGCACGGTCCGAGCGCACACACTCCCCCCGGCTGGAGAGGACGGCGAGGCAACCCACAAACCACCTGGGGCTAGAGGAAGTCCCAGGTAAGTACAAATACAGCAGTATGAACCGTCTCAGGTAGACTTTATAAAGGACTTCTGGTTGAACTCGATGGACGTATGTCTTTTTTTTCAACCCAAATGACTATGACTTGTAGCATTGCTGATAGGATGTATTCTTGCAGGTTCTGGAAAGAGAAGGTGAGCAGTATGACGCTCTTCATAAGAGAATGGCCAATGAACAGAAGCTTGCTCTCGCCAACCTCTTCCAGGACAAGAATCGACCCGCTGGAGGGACGTGGCCTCAGGTACACTAGATGTCACCAGCATCTGGTTGTGTCAGAGATAGTCAATGTACCTCTGTTCCCCATAACTGGTGGTTTTCCTCTGATTTGCAGGAGGTGTCAGAGCTGTTTGTGGTGTCGCAGCTCTTTGTGGAGGAATGGAGGAAGTTTATCAGGTAAGGTGACCGGACATGAGAATACTGGATACATGTCATGTGTGAGGTCTCTTCAGTGCTCTCATACAGTCCTATATCTGCAGGCGGCCTACCAAGAGCGGCCCGGTATCCACTCTGGGGAATGGCTACCTCCTCTGTCCCCACGGTGGCCTCATGTTTTCCTTCTCAGACATGACAAAGGAAGATTCCAAACTGTGAGTATATCATTACACCTTGACAGGGAGGAAATGGATCTGTGGAAATATTTCTTGTGATAGTAGTAGAGTTATTTACAATGCTTTGTAATTTACGATGCCTCTGTGACAGTCCTGAGTCCAATTGTGTGAGGAAACCAGGGGTGTTATCTATAAGTCATAAATTAGCTAATGTTCTCTCAAAACCCCATTCAGATGTTTTATTTAAGGTATCTTAATGGCATACCTATGCTTGCAAACAAACATCTATGTATCCACTTTTGATGTTGCATGTATATAGCTGTCTGTTCCAACAACTTGTAAGCAAGTCTGGTGAAGGCGGAATAGCCCAAAGCTTACTCTTATTCTTGTAAGGTAACCAATAAATGGTAACGTCCTGATTCACAACTTGTAATTTCTTGCCGTCATTCTACTTATGTATGTCCACAGTGGTGCGTAAAAATCGTGGTGGATTGTTCCTATGCATATTACAGAGACCTCTCATAAATGGACTTCGTGAATTGCACGTCTTGTTCCCCAACCCTGTCCTCAAGGCCCACCAACAGTGCATGTTTTGTGAAAATCCAAAGGGGTCAATAATCTGCTCTGCTGAGACATTAATTACCTCACCTGTGCAAGTTTGTGGTTTTCTGCAAAACGTACTGTTGGTGGGCCTTGAGGATAGGGTTGGGGAACTGTGTATTATAGTATCTGCTTGATGCAGAAACCAAACACATATTTCTTTGATCCACCTCCAGCTTTCTGCAAAGTGTTGAGATGGTCAGGTGTGGAACCCTTGGGATCTTGGGCTGGGGAATTTTGACCCACTCCTCACGCAAACTTTTGCCACTGGAAGATGGTTTCTGGGAACACCTTTGTATGGCATGATCGAGAATAGCCCAGATATGGGGTTCTTTGTCAGGCTACTGACTGACCCATGCCAGCTTTTGAATGCCATGTTATGCCTGCCAGGTCTGGTTGTGTTTAGCACAATGGTATAGAGCACCATCTTCTATAGACAGTGGTTTTGGAATCAACTCATTGGAAAATATTGGCAGCAGACCCTTCTCCAAAAGGGCAACATATTTTGCGCTGTTGATGGTGCCCACATATCCCACTAGCTCTAATCGCCCCATGCTTTGAATGGCTGAAGCACCGAAGCTGGGCACTCTCATAGCAGCAATGATATGCGCTCTGCGCAAGAGTAATTCGGTGATCACCATACCACAAATTACAGTGGTGTGAAAAACTATTTGCCCCCTTCCTGATTTGTTATTCTTTTGCATGTTTGTCACACTTAAATGTTTCTGCTCATCAAAAACCGTTAACTATTAGTCAAAGATACCATAATTGAACACACAATGCAGTTTTAAATGACGATTTTTATTATTTAGTTAGAAAAAAAACTCCAAATCTACATGGCCCTGTGTGAAAAAGTGATTGCCCCCCTTGTTAAAAAATAACTTAACTGTGGTTTATCACACCTGAGTTCAATTTCTGTAGTCACCCCCAGGCCTGATTACTGCCACACCTGTTTCAATCAAGAAATCACTTAAAGGGAAGGTTCAAGCAAAATAAAAAAATGAGTTTCACTTACCTGGGGCTTCTACCAGCCCCATGCAGCCATCCTGTGCCCTCATAGTCACTCACTGCTGCTCCAGTCCCCCGCTGGCAGCTTGCCGACCTCGGAGGTCGGCGGGACGCATTGCGTACATTTTTACGCATTCCCGCTAGTGCAGGAACATTAACACATACATTTTACGCCTTGCTGGTTCAATGCGTAAAAATGTACGCATTGAACCAGCAACGCGTAAAATGTATGTGTTAATGTTCCTGCACTAGCGGGAATGCGTAAAAATGTACGCAATGCGTCCCGCCGACCTCCGAGGTCGGCAAGCTGCCAGCGGGGGACTGGAGCAGCAGTGAGTGACTACGAGGGCACAGGATGGCTGCATGGGGCTGGTAGAAGCCCCAGGTAAGTGAAACTCCTTTTTTATTTTGCTTGAACCTTTCCTTTAAATAGGAACTATCTGACAAAGAGTAGTAGACCAAAAGCACCTCAAAAGCTAGACATGCCAAAATCCAAAGAAATTCAGGAACAAATGAGAACAAAAGTACTGTAATTGAGATCTATCAGTCTGGTAAAGGTTCAGGGCCGGATTTGTACTTTCCAGTGCCCTAGGCCTGCTGTCATCTACCCCCCCCCCCCCCCCCGCCACCACCAAAAAACATTCTGACCAACACTGACTATCGATTATTGGTTTGAATGGGCTCATTTCAGTTGTGCTGCTCTGCCTCCCATTCAGCCAAGAGTCAGAGGATGCTCTGCCTGCTCAATAATTCCTGCAATTTGTGCTCCTGCCCAAAAGTGCACAGCAGCCAATAGTGTTCTGGGAATGCATACTTGAGAAATGACGCTGATATATGTACTTGTCAAGAATGCATAACACTATACTGGCGTTGGTTGCTGTGCACATCTGGGCAGGAGCAGAAAACTTGCGCAAGTCGCAAGTGGCCAGAGCATGCGCTGCTTCTTTGTCCTCTGTGCGACTGGCTGCAGTCATAGCCACAGACAGGTGACAGGGAGCGTGAGTGGCCAGAGCATGCGCTGCTTCTTTGTCCTCTGTGAGTCTGGCTGCAGTCATAGCCACAGACAGGTGACAGGGAGCGTGAGTGGCCAGAGCATGCGCTGCTTCTTTGTCCTCTGTGCGACTGGCTGCAGTCATAGCTACAAACAGGTGACAGGGAGCGTGAGTGGCCAGAGCATGCGCTGCTTCTTTGTCCTCTGTGAGACTGGCTGCAGTCAGAGCCACAAACAGGTGACAGGGAGCGTGAGTGGCCAGAGCATGCGCTGCTTCTTTGTCCTCTGTGAGACTGGCTGCAGTCAGAGCCACAAACAGGTGACAGGGAGCGTGAGTGGCCAGAGCATGCGCTGCTTCTTTATCCTCTGTGCGACTGGCTGCAGTCATAGCCACAAACAGGTGACAGGACAGCGCAATGGAGAGAAACAGAGAACAGGTAAGTAGCAAACATCCTGTCAATACCCACTTTGGATGTTTGGTTGTAATTAGAGCGGACCTGAACTCAGAACTTCCTCTCTGCTTCAAAAGATACACAATAATATAACCTTTAAAAAACATTTCTTTGTTACAGCTGATACAAATCCTGCAATAAATCGGCAGTGTCTACTTCCTGCTTTCATGGAAGCAGACATATTGTTAACATCCTGTGCTTTCAAATTAGCTTAGATGTTGTGGCAGTCAGGGGACACAGGAGAGATCAAATTACAACGTCAGATTAGACACAGATGAGGGGGAATTACACAGGCTCTCTAAAAAAATACAAGGTAGATTTTTCTATGTTTTCCTTCTGTCCTGTGCAAGAGTTCAGCTCCACTTTAAAGCATCTGAATGATATTTATTTATATTTGAAAAATCTAGGTATCTCTTTTGAATGTTGAAAGTACATATGGTGGTGTGCTCTAACATATTGACAGTATACAGGAACAAAGTCTTAAGAAGGCTTATTCACAGAAAGATTACTTTTTTTTCTTTTAAGCCAATAAATGGTATCGTCCTCATTCAAAACTCTCTGCTTTCGCTGTGGCTAAAATGGTACAATGCTTTACTGCTACAGGAAAGAAGGATGCCAAACTATACAGACTAGCATAGAGGTAGTAACAGCTCAGGTGACAGTGACAGTTTAGCAATGAAAGTAAAGCAAACAGCATTTTTATTCCTCTCATAGATGGTAGGAACAGAAAATGAGTCAGGAAAGAGTTAACTGAGACCACTGCTGGCTAGGAAGAAAAAAAACCCTAAAGCCATACATTTAAGTAGACTAGAGATAAGAAAGTGTAATTTAGAGCTGCTGGGGTCAGTGTCACAACTATAAAAGAGAAAGTGAAGAAATTAGCAGGGTTCACTCATGTCTTTGAATGCCTGCATTAAAACTCAGCGGAACTTAGTTCTTTCTGCTTTGTAATGTAAATCCCTGGTATTTCTCACATCAACTTGTATGATCATGATAAGAGGAATTGATCATCAGATGAGGTGACAGTAGATGTTGATTGAGAGAGAGACTTGCTGGAATTGGGGAACTCTGGAATTCAGCTATTAGTGCAGAGCAGGGCGCTGGCTGGCTGCGCTGCGGGACCAGAAGAGGTGATTAATTTTGACATATGACCTCTTCTCTCTCCAAGTCATGCCGCCCTTCTTATCTTATCTGATTTTATCGCCCTAGGCCGTGACCTTTGTGGCCTTTCCAGAAATCCGGCCCTGTAAAGGTTATAAAGCCATTTCTATAGCTTTGGGACTCCAGCGAACCACAGTGAGAGCCATTATCCACAAATGGCAAAAAGATGGAACAGTGATGAACCTTCCCAGGAGTGGCCGGCAGACCAGAATTACCCCAAAAGCGCAGAGAAAACTCATCCGAGAGGTCACAAAAGACCCCAGGACAACATCTAAAGAACTGCAGGCCTCACTTGCCTCAATTAAGGTCAGTGTTCACGACTCCACCATAAGAAAGAGACTGGGCAAAAACGGCCTGCATGGCAGATATCCAAGGCGCAAACCACTTTTAAGCAAAAAGAACATTAAGGCTAGTCTCAATTTTGCTTAAAAACATCTCAATGATTGCCAAGACTTTTGGGAAAATACCTTGTGGACCGACGAGACAAAAGTTGAACTTTTTGGAAGGTGCGTGTCCCGTTACATCTGGCGTAGAAGAAACACAGCATTTCAGCAAAAGAACATCATACCAACAGTAGATTATGGTGGTGGTAGTGTGATGGTCTGTTTTTTTGTTTTTTTTTTGCTGTGATAGATGGAACCATGAATTCTACTGTCTACCAAAAAATCCTGAAGGAGAATGTCTGGCCATCTGTTCGGCAACTCAAGCTGAAGCGATCTTGGGTGCTGCAGCAGGACAATGACCCAAAACACACCAGCAAATCCACCTCTGAATGGCTGAAGAAAAACAAAATGAAGACTTTGGAGTGGCCTAGTCAAAGTCCTGACCTGAATCCTATTGAGATGTTGTGGCATGACCTTAAAAAGGCGGTTCATGCTAGAAAACCCTCAAATAAAGCTGAATTACAACAATTCTGCAAAGATGAGTGGGCCAAAATTCCTCCAGAGAGCTGTAAAAGACTCGTCGCAAATTATTGCAAACGCTTGATTGCAGTTATTGCTGCTAAGGGTGGCCCAACCAGTTATTAGGTTCAGGGGGCAATTTCTTTTTCACACAGGGCCATGTAGGTTTTGAGTTTTTTTCTCACTAAATAATAAAAACCATCATTTAAAACTGCATTTTGTGTTCGATTATGTTATCTTTGACTAATAGTTAACGGTTTTTGATGAGCAGAAACATTTAAGTGTGACAAACATGCAAAAGAATAACAAATCAGGAAGGGGGCAAATAGTTTTTCACACCACTGTATATCTCCCTCAGAGTTGCTACAACTCGGAGGGGGGAATAGTATTTAACGTTGCCTGGGAGTTTTGCGGCAGTAGGGAGAGCCTTAATTCAGCTCGCCCTGTGCTGAACTCACCGATGGCGTACATACACATACGCCCATGTTTGACCATGGGTCTGGTGGATTTCTTGACTAGGTTGTCACCACTACAGTCCTCAAACTCTTTGCCAGCCCTCAACTGTCCTGCTGTTGAGCCCAATTGACCGGGATGTTACATAGTTGCGTTTTTTTAAAATGTATCCATCAAGAATCGCCCAATTAGTGGTACAAAATGGTGCCTCAATTCTGCGCCACCTTTGTTTAAAGGCATCCTTCATCCTCTTGCAAATCCATGGTATTAATATCGCTTCTCATCACATTGCATGGTGTCTATTTTTGAGATGTCTCTGTATTGCAGGGGGATCTCACCATTGTGGGAGGGGAGGAGACACATACTACTTCAGGAAAATCTCACCACTGTGGGAGGGGACACAAGCTACTGTAGAGCAATCTTACCATGGGTATAGGGGGGAAATTGCTGTATGGAATCTGAATTTCCAGATGCTGCTGACCTGTAATGTTGGTTTAGTGTCTTGCATGACGTTCTTTTGATGGTAACTGTGTAATCTCTCTGCACAGTATAGCCCTGCTATGGCCTTCTGAGTGGGACATTATCAAGAAACACTTCATTGTTGATCATACAATCAGAATCCTCCGGAAAAATGTTACACAAGACGATAACACTGAAACCGTCATTTATGTCTCTGATCCTGGTATATTCGCCTTTCTTCTCTTATTCTCCTTTGTCTCTTACCTGTACCAACTTATGTTCCGTAATACCGCTGTATGTGGTAGGGGTCACTAGACTGGATCAGTGAGTAATACGCCTGTTTATTATTGGAGAGTTGTGTGTGGTGTCACTAGGCTGGATCAGTGAGTAATACTCCTGTAAGTTATTGCAGAGCTCTGTGTAGCAGTGTTAGTAGGCTGGATCAGTGAGTAAAACTCCTGTGTGTGGTAGGTGCCACTAGGCTGCATCTGTGAGTAAAACTCCTGTGTATTATTGGAGAGCTTTGTGGTAGGTGTCAATAGGCTGGATCAGTGAATGATACTCCTGTGTATGAATGATACTCCTGCATATTATTGAAGAGCTGTGTGTGGTGTCACTAGGCTGGATCAGTGAGTAATACTTCTGCAAGTTATTGCAGAGCTCTGTGTGGCAGTGTTACTCGGCTGGATCAGTGAGTAAAACTCATGTGCGTTATTGCAGAGCTGTGTGGTAGGTGTTACTAGGCTGGATCAGTGACTGATACTCCTGTGTATTATTGAAGAGCTGTGTGTGGTAGCTGTCAATAGGCTGGGTGTGTGTTATTGCAGAGCTGTGCATGGTAGGTGTCATCAGGCTAGATCAGTAAGTAATGCTTTTGTGTGTTATTGCAAAGCTGTGTTTTGTGATTAGGCTGGATCACTGAGTAATAATCCTTTTGTAATGTTGGAGATCTGTGTTTTGTAGCTGTGACTAGGCTGGATCAGCGAGTAAAAATTCTTTGTATTGTTGCAGAGCTGAGTGTGGTAGGTGTCATTAGGCTAGATCGATGAGTGATACTCCTGTGATATTGCAGAGCTGTGTGTGGTAGGTGTCACTAGGTTGGATCAGTGAGTAAATACTCTTGTGTATTATTGGACAGCTGTGTTTGGGAGGTGTCGCTTGGCTGGATCAATTAGTAATGCTCCTGTGAATTATTGGAGAAGCTGTGTGGTAGCTGTCATTAGGCTGGATCAGTGAGTGATAATGGATCAGTGAGTGATAATGGATCAGTGAATGATAATGGATCAGTGAGTAATACTCCTGTAGGTCATTGCAGAGCTGTGTGGTAGGTGTCACTAGGCTAGATCATTGAGTTATGCTCCATTGTATTATTGAAAGGGTGTGTGTGTGTGTGTGTGTGTGTGTTAGGCAGGGCTGTGGAGTCAGACATTTTTGGGTATTGTGTATTATTGCAGAGCTCTGGGTGGCAGTGTTACTAGCACGGCTGTGGAGTTGGAGTCGAGTAGTCGGAGCAATTTTAGTTAACTGGAGTTGGAGTCTGAGTCGGGTGATTTTTTTTTTTTTTTTTGTACCAAATTCACAACCCTGGTAAGAATTAGACTAGAGTCGGAGTTTAGGAGTCTAAGCCATTTTGGGTACCATTCCTGGTACCTGATTTTTGTACTGACTCCACAGCCCTGGTTACTAGGCTGGATCAGTGAGTAATATTCCTGTGTGGTGTTGCAGAGCTGTGTGGTTAGTGTCACTAGGCTTGATCAGTGAGTAATACTCCGGTGTGGTGTTGCAGAGCTCTGTGTGGCAGTGTCACTAGGCTGGTTCAGTGAGTAATACTCCTGTGAATTATTGCAGAACTGTGTCCAGAATGCCGGGAAGGGCTGTTGTGTCAGCAGGAGCGAGATCTCCGGGAATACACCCAGGCCACCATCTATGTTCACAAAGTTGTGGATAATAAAAAGGTGCAGTATTACCTCCTATGCTGTGCACAGTGTTGATTTCTTCAATATACATCTGACACTGGTAACTCCTGTACAGGTCATGAAAGACGCAGCCCCAGAACTGAATGTCGGCGGTTCTGATCCGGAAGATGAGAAGGAAGAGTTCAGACCTGATGGAGAGAATGATCCAGACTTTGCCCAGGTTACAGCTGCTCTCTGTGTGTGTCATGTGTGTGTTTTGGAGAACAGCCTTTTATATCCACATTACAAGCGCTCATGAATCCTGCAGCCAGATTACAGCTTTGTTTAAGCATTTACAGCAGCGGAGGCAGTATATTTACACCCCACTGGTGGTTATTAATGGTTCCTGGGGCCGTAGGGATACGTACTGCGCCGCGACCACTCCCACACGCGTTCTTGGTTAGTATTCTTTTCAGTGAATGGGAACACGGTTCTCGTTCACCAATCCGAGTGCCTGTGTGATCAATGATCACCAGCATTAATAAGATGCCGGTAAGTGAAAACATACACACGCTATTTCCTGTTCTCAATACACAAGAATTTAAAGTGGGGGGACATCCTAGTGGTAAAAATACGCCCTAATAAATTAAACAAAAATAAACAAATCCCCACGGTAAAATAAATTAACCCTTTACCTCCCCTACTCTTCCATAGTTGTCAAAATAAAACATTTGCATATATTTAAAAAATTATAGTTTTCTTAGGGACTCAGCTTAAATATGTATGTCATGAAGGTATATTACTGTTATTTTTTGAAAATAAGAGCTTGTAATTGGTGACAGATGCAAAACTGAAAAAATAAACCTTTATTTCCAAATAAAATATTATTGCCATACGTTGAACTAGGGACATATTTTAAACTGTAATAACTGGGACAAATAGGCAATTTATAATGTGTGGCTTTTATAATGGCTGAAAACTGAGAAATGATTTTTTTTTTCTTATTATTTCTGTTAAAATGCATTTGGAATAAAATAATTCTTAGCAAAACGTACCACCTAAAGAAAGTCTAATTGTTGGCGGAAAAAACGAGCTATAGATCATTTTGTTGTGATAAGTAGTAATAAAGTTATTGGCGAATTAATGGGAGGAGCACTTCAGTGGGGAAGTGGTTAAAGGACAACTGTCGTGGATTTAATGGCATTTTGATAAAGTCCTAATTAAAACCACTGATTTATTTAAAATTCCGTAACTTCTGATGAAGACATCACTCTGAAATAGATTACTAGAAAACAAGATGGGGGTGTGGTCCCAGCTGTGCTCCTTATTGCCCCTCCGATTAAAGTACTGCTTTCTTAGCATTTGATAAAACCTGCAGTGAGAAGCTGATGAAAACTGCCACCGCTGATATTGTAAAATGCTGGTTACCTTGCTGTTACAATGATTTTTCTTTGCTAGTGTCTGAGTCGATCCTGGAACCAGAATACATACAGCAATATAGCCTGTTCTATATAGTGGTTCTGAGTCAACAATGGCTATCATTCATAAAAGTGCTGTCGGTAAAGTAAATCCGTGCGGGGAAACACCGCTGACAGTATTTCAGCCTTCTGGGTGGTCATTCATAAAAATGTTGCCTGTTGCGATAGGAGTGCGGAGATATTCCGCTGTAGGCTGGTGTTAGGCTGTCGGTAGGCATGCGGAAACAGAAGCTGGCCGAGTCCCTCCATGCGGTGTTCTCTGCTACTGCTTGGGAGGTCTGTCCCATTCACTTACATGTACTCTGCATGCCTATCGCTACATCCAGGGGAGTGGTAATCCCCGTCTGCATACCGCTTGCGTAAAGTTTTATGAATTTACATTTTGTTACATTTCTGCATGGAATCACCGCACAATGCGGTAATTTATCGCTCTGCTCGGGAAAGTCCGCTTCGCATGCGGAAACAGCCTTTATGAATACACATTTTGCTCAGTGTTCGGTAAAGTTGGCTGTTTTTAGCATTTCCGCATGCGGGAACGCTTTATGAATGATAGCCAATGTAGGAATTCAGAAGTGTAGATTAATAGACCTGGTGGCCAGGGAAGCTGGAGGAGGCTGTAGAGGCCTCTTCTGTGGATACAAGGAGAGCCACAGGTGGATATAAATGCCTGTTCTTTACACTGTACTTCTCCTGTGGTACAGCTGTTTTCGAGGCATGTAAACCAGACACACAACCTTTCCTCTTGTCTGCACAGGCGAATGGAGCAGCCAAGCGGCAGAAGATCTCCATCCAGGGCCTGGCTGTTTGTCAGAAGCAGCAGGGAATTCGCAGGAGCACCCGACACAGGAAAGTACGGGGAGAGAAAGCATTACTGGTCTCTGCCAATCAGACGTTAAAGGACCTGAAGATCCAGGTGAGGCATCCCTCACTGATGTCATACGCTGGGGATTGTGGGGGATTTTATTGATGGGATCGTTGGCAATGAAAATCGTCACCTTGTAAAATGCCTGACCCCCAGTGGGTAATAAAGTGTATGTGTGCTGCCCACTTGCTTCACTGCTTGCTTCCCATGTCGCCTTACCGCGTGCAACCCCCTCACTTCACTGCTTGCTGCGTTCTGCCCCCTCGCCTTACCATGTGTCGCCCCGTCACTTCACTGCCTGCTGCGTGCTCCCTCACCATACTGCTTCACCGCCTGCTGCATTCTGCCCCCTTACTGTGTGTCACCCCCAATGCTTCACCGCCTGCTGCATTCTGCCACCTCACCTTACCGTGTGTCGCCCCGTCACTTCACTGCGTGCTGCCCCCTCACCTTACCGTGTGTCGCCCCATCACTTCACTGCCTGCTGCGTGCTCCCTCACCTTACTGCGTGCAACCCCCTCACTTTACTGCTTGTTGTATTCTGCCCCCTCACCTTACCGTGTGTCGCCCCGTCACTTCACTGCCTGCTGCGTGCTCCCTCACCATACCGCTTCACTGCCTGCTGCATTCTGCCCCCTTACTGTGTGTCACCCCCATTGCTTCACCGCCTGCTGCATTCTGCCACCTCACCTTACCGTGTGTCGCCCCGTCACTTCACTGCCTGCTGCCCTCTCACCTTACCGTGTGTCGCCCCATCACTTCACTGCCTGCTGCGTGCTCCCTCACCTTACTGCATGCAGCCCTCTCACTTCACTGCCTGCTGCGTGCTCCCTCACCTTACTGCATGCAGCCCTCTCACTTCACCGCCTGCTGCATTCTGCCACCTCACCTTACCGTATGTCGCCCCGTCACTTCACTGCCTCCTGCCACCTCACCTTACCGTGTGTCACTCTGTCACTTCACTGCCTGCTGCTTGCTGCCCCCTCACCTTTCCGCGTGCAGCCCTCTCACTTCACCGCTTGCTGCTTTCTGCCCCCCCCCCCTCACCTTACCGTCTCTCCCGTTGCTTCACTGCATGCTGCCTCCTTCGCTTCGATTCGCTGCGTACTGCCATACTTATGTATTGGTAGTGAAATGGTCTCTAGTTAAGTCTATGCCGAATCGGGATTCAACATTCTCAGTGTCGATGTACTTGTGTGGTCCCTAAGCAGTTAATGTTTATACACTGGCAAATTAAGCCTTTCTGTAGAGAGGAAGGAAACTGCGCCATAGATGAAGCATGCCGCTGCTGGCTGGCGTGTAATCCTGGAGGGTCATTCATCTGCACATCTTCAGAACACACACTTGCAGATGTGCAGAAATGCAGGTGCCCCCGTCCTCCTGAAGTCTGGTTAGTTCCAAGTCTTTGGCAAATGGAGGAGGAGCTTGCTGTATTGATTAGCATTGTTGTGGCTCTCGATAGTGGGTTCTGCATAATATTGGTGGCTACATTTGCCAGGCTCTGGGCTGCAGCAGATGGCTCACAAATGCTTGTTATTCTTGCCTGGTCCAGTTCTCTGTGATAGTTTCATACTGGTTGGAGTTTTTCCATTGCACCGCCCACAAACTATGATCAAAAGGATCCCCAATAACTTGACCGCCCACAGAGTTCAACTAAAATCCTTTGGAGCCCGAGTTTCCTGTCATGCTGTCCCTACCCTGTGGCGAACACGGCGAATCCAGCGCTGGAGACTTGGGCGCAGCCGGCGCCACCATAGGCCGTAATAGGGACTACGGCTATAGCAGGCACAGGGAGTAACTTCAGCACCGTCAGAAGACGGATCTGAAGTTGCTTGAAAACAATAATTCGGCCTCCAGCAATAGCTATAAGCCAAATTATTTCATTCCCCCACTATCCATGGCGGCCTGGAGGGGGGATGGTAATTAACACGGCCCGGACTTGTGCAGAAGCAGGACCAGCCATATACCGCTGTATCCTGCGCCCAAGTCTCCAGCGCCGTTCTCTCTCATACGCCCTGTGGAATGCCTTGCCAAACTTAATCAAGACAGTTCCAACCCTGGAGACGTTAGAATCAAAACTGAAAAGCCATCAGTTTAGTCTGGCATGTATGCTCACATAACTTTTCCCCTGTACTGATCTGAGACAAGCTTATGAGCATTGGGTCCTGCAGGAGAAAAGTGCTTTACAAATGTTTTGTTGTTGTTCCATTTATAACACAGCGCCCTCTTCTGTTCCACAGATCATGCACGCCTTTTCAGTCGCCCCGTTCGATCAGAACTTATCTATTGATGGCATTGTGCTGAATGACGACTGCGCCACCCTGGGCTCTCTGGGGATTGTTCCAGAATGTGTGATTGTTCTTAAGGTTGTATTAACCCCCTCTTTGCTTTATCCAGCCATACACTCCCCCTTCTTTCATTCCTTCCCCTGCCAGGAGTGAATGACCCTCATTGTCTCTTGTTCTCAGGCGGACGAGCCGATGACAGACTACGGGGCGATGGATGATGTCATGCAAGGTGAGTGGGGGCTGAGCAGACATGGGAGGTATCCCCAGTATGCATTCCAAGTTTATGAGAATTTCTAACTCTGCAAGAAGCAAATTCACCTGGGCTGAGCCAGAATTGGGCTTAAAGGAAAACTTTAAGGAAGCGAGAGGGATATGTAGGCTGCCATATTTATTTCCTTTTAAACAATACCAGTTGCCCGGCTATCCTGATGATCCTCTGCCTCTAATACTTTTAGCCATAGCCCCTGAACAAGCATGCAGCAGATCAGGTGTTTCTGACATTTTTGTAAGATCTGACAAGATTAGCTGCATACTCATTTCTGGTGTGATTCAGACACTACTGCAGCCAAATAGACCAGCAGGGCTGCCAGGCAACTGGCATTGATTTTAAAGGAAATAAATATGGCAGCCTCCATATTCTTCTCACTTCTGTTCTCCTTTTTTTTTTTTACTTCACAGTCCTCTTCAGCCCTGGCGTTATGATTATTTCCAGATTTAGGGTCTAAAAGCCGTGCAATTTTTTTTCACAAGCTTTTAGGACCTAAAAACAAGAAGAAAAAAAACATACCACAGAGAGATTTGCAGCAGATCTTGCATATAACTCACTCAGGCACTGGATTACTGCTCTGAACTGAGGATTTTTCTCTCGTGCCTGACTTGGGGTTACCGCTGAGGACGTTAAGAGTAGCTGTCGGGCATAAAATGAAAAATCAATTCTTTATTTTTTTTATCTGGTAAACAAGCAATAAGGATGCTAACCAGGCGATCCAAAAGTTATTCACTTTTTCTTGGGGGGGGCTAGGCGGAAGTGCGCAGTACTGAGTTGTGGAACGCGTCACATTGGACGTGTGCGAGGCTGTGTGGTACACAGACAAGCGGTGAGCAGCTGGGTAATTAACCCCCCCTCTCCCAACCGCACACCTGCAGCAATTACGTCTCATTAGAATCACAAATTCGAGTAGCTAGCTACTTGTAATCATTCGTGAGATCATCCCTGGTGGGGATACCTCACTAAAGTTGAAGCTGTTTGGTAGAATTTTGCAGGAAATGCTGATAATTTGACCTCTTGGTTGTGGTGAGCCAATTATAGGAGCAGGAATGCTGGCTGCTTGTTAGTTGCATGTTGTTGTGGCTTATTACAGTAACCTCTTCTGTCTATTTCCTCCACAGTCTGCATGCCTGAGGAAGGATTTAAAGGTACGTAGTGTGTGCCCATGACAAATAGGCGAACCAACTGTGGATAATCCAGCATCAGTTATCCTAGAGTCAGTCAGATGGGCTCTCATACCTACAATGTTTTTGTAGTGTAAACAGATACCCAATTTAAATAACTTGACCTTAGACTAGAATTCTTTTAAATAAAATTGTATTCTTGTAGCTAAATATACAAAAATTACATAGAACAGTTAAAACCATTATTCAAATAACAAATAAAATATCTAACAGCATCAGGCATTTTTCTCGCTCAGCTGCAAAAAAAAAAAAAAAATGGGTTTGGCCCGGCCACCAGAGATCTGCAGCTTAAAGATGGGCATGGCCATGATGTGGGTGGAACCGAATACTAGTGAAATACAGGTAGCCCCCAGTTAACAAAAGAGATGGGACTGTAGGTCTGTTCTTAACCTAAATCTGTTCTCTTTTGCCCCCTCTGTTCCAACTGTGCCTCTTTAGTCCCTCTCTGTCACCTCAGTTCCCCTGTGCCTATTTTGTGCCTTCAGTATAGATAGCCAGGCATAGGTGCCCCAAGTATAGGTAGCCAAGCATGGGGGTAACCATGGTTACAGGACGCCACAAACTCGGCAACTGGAGGAGAGAGTGGTGAGAGGAGTCAATAATGGATTTAGGTTACAGAGCGGCCAGCGAAGGGCCACACAGGGCAGGCCGCGCTACCAGCAGGAAAGGGAGGCCCGCATAAAGTGAGGCCCACAGCAAGAATGTGCTTGTACGCAGGCAGTGCCCCTGGGATTGTGCAGTAGTATCTCAATGCTAGACTGAATTCTCCATCTGAGTAGTTCGGGTGTTACTGCATGCTATGTTCTTGTGACTGTGGCCTCTTGTTTTCAGGAACGGGTCTGCTGGGACATTAATGCTGCAATGGATGACGTTACCTGGAGAACGACTTGGCTAGAGAGAGAGACCCTCTATTCTAGCTCTTCCAGGGGGCCCGGACCCCAATCCTACTCCAAATAATGCCTTACAATGAATTTAGCAGATTGCACTGAAGGACTGCTGCGGAAATATTCTACTTTTTATATGTAAATAAGGACAATGGTGACATGTTGCATATAAATATATATATAGAGAGAAATCTTGTTTACACTCTTGTGTCCCCGGCAGCTGCTCTCATGTAATATACACTCACATTACATCTTTCTGGCCTGCTTGCTTGAGTCATTAAAAGCCTCTATAGTGAGACCTTTGTGCTGTGAAAGTGTGTCCAGGAGCTGCGAGTGCTGAATGTGCAGAGGTGATGGCGCCCTCTGCTGCTGTAGCATGGGATGACCTGCATGGCCAATAAAGGAGGATTAACCTCTTGTGAGTGAAATGATTTTATTTTATTAAAGGATAACTGCAATAGCAGCATAGGGGGCAATATTTTGGCTGGGAACGCGAAGAATCACTCTCGTTCCCATGCCTGTCGGGTCCTGACTGCGAAACCAGAAGTGGTCGCCGCCGGGGACTGGAGCGTCGCAGAGACACGGCGAGGGCACCGATCGGCTGCAGGGGGCTGAGGGAAGCCCCAGGTGAGTAAAACTCATTTTTTTTCTTTTTAGTACACTTAGGGCCCGTTTCCACTAGCGCGAATTCGCATGCAGACAACGCATGCGGATTCGCATAGGCAATACAAGTGGATGGGACTGTTTCCACTTGTCAGTTTTCATTTGCGTTTTTATGTGCAGGATTTTTCTGCACGGTAGACCCTGCAGAATTCGCCTGCGTGTGGAATGCAGGCGAATCGCAGGCAATGTATTTAATAGGGAAATCGCATGCGTTTTTGCCGCGATTTCGCGTGCGATTTCGCTTTGAAAGTAATGTAAATTGACACAGGCAGTGACATGGTTAAAATCGCATATACCCTGCCTATGCGAAATCGCGGCAAAAAACGCATGCGGAATCGCATCCGCATGCGATTTTGTCAGCGGTGATATGCGGCGATTCCGCACCGCACTAGTGGAAACGGGCCCTGAAGGTTCACTTTAACCTCCTTAGCGGTAACCCCGTGTGTGACACGGGGTAAGCCGCCGGAGGGTGCCGCTCAGGCCCTGCTGGGCCGATTTACATAATTTTTTTTTTTTTGCTGGACGCAGCTAGCACTTTGCTAGCTGCGCCAGCACACTGATTGCCGCTGGCCCGCGCCCGATCGCCGCTATCCGTTGCGGCGCGCGCCCCCCCAGACCCCGTGCGCTGCCTGGCCAATCAGTGCCAGGCAGCGCCAAGGGGTGGATCGGGACTCCCAATGACGTCCCGACGTCGGTGACGTCATCCCGCCCCGTCACCATGGCGACAGGGAAGCCCTCCAGGAAATCCCGTTCTTTGAACGGGATTTCCTGATCGGAGATCGCCGAAGGCGATCGAAGCGGTGGGATGCTGCTGAGCAGCGGCTATCGGCTCGCTACATGATTATAAAAAAAACTGCTGCACTGCCCCCTGGTGAAAATTTTTCATGCCGCCAGGGGAGTTTAGCACCAGGGCAACTTGCTCAAGAATTACACTTTCAAGCTATAAACCCAGAACCTCAACATATTCTAGCATTCTTACAGAGAGGTCTAGCTAAAGACCTGGGGGCCGATGACTCTGAAAATTTAGACTAATTAGGATCCTGTGGGGTGGATTGGGCAGGGCCACTACCCATGTGTGATGACATGTAAGCATCAGGAAAAGAAAATTACAGATAGGTAAGTAACCATTTTCTGTTTAGTTTTTTTTTTTGTTTTTTTTGTCCCATTGTCACAGGTTCCCTTTTAAAGGAGCTATCAGGGAAAAATGAATAAAATAAGTGCTACTTACCGGGGGCTTCCTCCAGCTCCCAGCATGTCCCTCGCCGCAGCTCGCTCCTGGTCCCCGGCGATGACATCAGGCCGACCCCCAGGTCGGCCTATACTGCGCCTGCGCAATCGGCGCTGTCAATCACCGCCAGGGCCGGATTTGCCATAAGGCACTGTAGGCACGTGCCTACAGGCGCCTTGTGCGGGAAAGGCGGCTCCCCTCCTCCTCCCTCACGACTTTCTTCCTTCCCTGCAATGAAGTACCTAGCTGCCGCTCTGCTAACACCACCTGCGCCCCCTCCCCCGCCTCGGGTGTGCGAAGGTCAGAGATGCCGGGGCGGAAGGAGAAGACCAGGAAGAAGCTGTTCTGGAGGGGGATTCGTCAGTAGCTTCCTTCTTGTTGCTCCAGCCACTTATGCCTTCGCAGCAGAGTTCAGCCTAGACCCCAGCCCAGGAGAAAGCTTCCCCCTGCAGTGATGGCAACTCGTCCTCCACCATGCCCTCCACGTTTGGAGGGAAGCATCCTCAGCCCCAGCCAGAAGACCCACAGGAAACCGGCAGACAGCTTCGTACATGCTGGCCCTGCACGTGCTGGAGTGTCTGCTTTCCGAGGCACAGACAGAGCTGCACGCCGGAATTCCTGGAGCAGTTCAAGGAGGGGGACAGCCCAGCCATTATCCTTATCGGGGGAGGCCACCAAGCAGCTGCTGGCTGAACTACTGCTCTCCTTCTGGATGATGTCGGAGTACAACACTCAGCACAGCCACAACGTCAAGGTGATCCCTGCTCATCCTTCTCCTACTTCACTGCTCTGTCCTTCATTCCCATCATCCTTCAATGCTCTGTCCTCCACATCCTCCTGCTACACTGCTCTCTCCTCATCTTCATCCTTCACTTCTCTGATCTCCTCATCATCCTCCTGCTACACTGCCCTGTGCTTCTCATCCTCCTGCTTCACTGTCCTGCCCTCCTCATCCTCCTGCTTCACTGTCCTGTCCTCCTCATCCTCCTGCTTTACTGTCCTGTCCTCATCCTCCTGCTTCACTGTCCTGTCCTCCTCATCCTCCTGCTTTACTGTTCTGTACTCCTCGTCCTCCTGTTTTCCTGTTTTGTACTCATCCTTCTGTTTTACTGTTCTGTCCTCAATATTCTCCTATTTTACTGTTCTGTCATCCTCCTCCTGCTTTACTGTTCTGTCCTCCTCATCCTCCTGCTTTACTGTTCTGTCCTCCTTATCCTCCTGCTTTACTGTTCGGAGTACAACACTCAGCACAGCAACAGCTTCAAGGTGATCCCTGCTCATCCTTCTTCTACTTCACTGCTCTGTCCTTCATTCCCATCATCCTCATCCTTCAATGCTCTGTCCTCCACATCCCCCTGCTACACTGCTCTCTCCTCATCTTCATCCTTCACTGCTCTGATCTCTTTATCATCCTCCTGCTTCACTGCCCTGTCCTCCTCATCCCTCTGCTTCACTGTCCTGTCCTCATCCTCCTGCTTCACTGTCCTGTCCTCATCCTCCTGTTTTACTGTCCTGTCCTCCTCATCCTCCTGCTTTGCTGTTCTGTACTCCTCATCCTCCTGTTTTACTGTTCTGTCCTCAATATTCTCCTATTTTACTGTTCTGTCATCATCCTCCTGCTTTACTGTTCTGTCATCATCCTCCTGCTTTACTGTTCGGTCCTCCTCATCCTCCTGCTTTACTGTTCGGTCCTCCTCATCCTCCTGCTTTCCTGTTCGGTCCTCCTCATCCTCCTGCTTTCCTGTTCGGTCCTCCTTATCCTCCTGCTTCACTGTTCTGTCCGCCTCATCCTTCTGCTTCTCTGTTCTTTGCTCCTTATCCTTCTGTTTCCCTGTTCTTTCTTCATCCTCCTGTTTCCCTGTTCTGTCCTTATCCTCCTGCTTTACTGTTCTGTCCGTCTCATCCTCCTGCTTCATTGCTCTGTCCTCATCCACCAGCTTCGCTGCTCTGTCCTCATCTTTCACTGATCTGTCCTCATCCTTCACTGTTCTGTCCTCCTCATCCGCCAGCTTCACTGCTCTGTGCTCCTTATCCCCAACTTCACTACTCTTTACTCCTACTTCACTGCTCTGTCCTTTATCCCTGCCTGACTTTACTGACCCTTTGGAGCTTACACCATATGGGCCCATTTCCATTAGTGCCAAATTTGGCACGAATCTGCAGCATTTTCCCGCAGGTGAGAGAAGCGGGGAAATGCTGCCTGCCTATCTTCTCAATGCCATTGTCGTCCAGATTGTACAACTATGCAAATCTGGATGGCATGCTGCAGCACCTGAGCCCCTATTGCTGTGGCATGGCTTAGCAATTTGGGCTGCGTATTTGCAGAACAACGGGGGGCGGCCAGAATCATGGCTGTGGCTCCTAGTGGAAACTGGCCATTATATTCTGTACTCTATTCCCTGAGTCATGTCACAAACTGTCCTTAGGATCTTACACTCCAATCACTGTTTTATGTCTTTGTTAGTGACATGACACAGTGATTAGAGTGTAAAATTCTAAGGATTGTTAGTGACATAACGCAGGGATTAACGGTCAGAACATTTTACTTGGGGTGTGGCCTGTGTTGAGGGGTGGGGCTTAGGGCACTGGAAGGTCTGTGCCTACGGGCTCCTGAGTTGTAAATCCGGCCCTGTTCACCGCCATGTGGACCAGAGCGGACTGCGCAGGCACAGAACTATTGACCTGGAGAGGTCGGCCTGACGTTATCGCTGGGAGCGAGCTGTGGCGAACGGCTACGGGGACTGCTGCGGCGAGGGACATGCTGGGAACTTGGGGCTGGAGGAAGCCCCCGGGTAAGTAGCACTTATTTTATTCATTTTTCCCTGATAACTCCTTTAACCAAGGATTGAATTTCATCCCAATCAGTAGCTGATACCTCCTTTCCCACAAGAAATCTTTACCTTTTCTCAAATAGATCCCCAGGGGGCTCTGTATGGCTGATATTGATGTGAAACACCTCCCACAGTGTGATGTCATGACCATGGTCCTGACAGTTGCTGTCTGTGAACCTCATTGGATTGTGGGAGGAAATAACTGCTTTTTCCAACTGCCAAGCAAGCAGAATCTCCTGTGCATAGAACTCTCGGTAACAAACCTTCCATACGGATTGCCTGGCAGAACTAAAGATGCCGCCAACTGTGATAAATTATAGAATGTATATCGGGGAGAGGTAACATTTTACAGTGGGCAAACACGGACTGATCTTTAAATGCATATTATAAAAAAAATAAACCATTACATTACATTTTTTTCACTAAAGTTCCTCTTTAAAGAGAACCTGTACTGAGTAAAAATATTTAAAATAAACACATGGGGTAACTTCAAATGAACATTACATAGTTACCTTGCCATCAGTTCCTCTCAGAAGCTCACCACTTTCTTCTGACAATGATACTTTCCAGTTCTGACAACATTTTGTCAGATCTGAAATATATCAGTTGCTGTCAGTAAAATATCAGTTGCTGTAAGTTATAGCTGAGAGGAAAATTGATGTACCAGGTAATGTCAATGTTTCCCTATGGCTCAAGTGGGCGATGTTACAGTTTAACTGTGTGCTGACTAGAAAGCTGTTATGGGTAATGGCCATTTTCAAAATGGAGGATAGAAAATTCCCTTGATCATAGTGAACAAACAGGATGCGGGACAGAAGAAAGACACTGAGGAGTAGACTACATGGAAGGTAAGTATGACTTGTGTATGCTTATTTTGACTTTTAATTTTCAGTTCAAGTTTTCTTTAACCACTTCAGCCTACAGCTTCGAAAATCTTATGCATCCAAGCAATGTTCACCTCCCATTCATTCGCTAATAACTTTATCGCTACTTATCAAAATTAATTGATCTATATCTCGTTTTTTCCGCCACTAATTAGGCTTTCTTTAGGTAGTACATTTTGCTAAGAGCCACTTTACTGTAAATACATTTTAACAGGAAGATTAAGATAGAAATGGAAAAAAAACATTATTTCTCAGTTTTTAGCCATTATAGTTTAAAATTAATACATGCTACAGTAATTAAAACCCATGTATTTTATGTGCCCATTTGTCCCGCTTATTACACCATTTAAATTACGTCCCTATCACAATTTATGGCGCCGATATTTTATTTAGAAATAAAGGTGCATTTTTTCAATTTGCGTCGATCACTATTTACAAGCTTATAATTTTAAAAAATGTAATAAGATACTCTCTTGACATGTATATTTAAAAAGTTCAGACCCTTAGGTAACTATTTATGTCGTTTTTTTTTTTTTAATTGTAATTTTTTAAATTATTTTTTTTAATACAAAAATGTATTTGGGTAATTTTAGTTTGGGAGGTAAATAGCCAATTTTAGATGTAAAATAATGTATTTTTTATTCAATACAGGTATGTGGGTGCAGTTTACTATTTGGCCACAAGATGGCCACATTCAAAAAGTTCCTAGATGCGAACGATGTCGCATCTAGGAACTAAAATGAAGAGAAGTTGTTTCCTGGGGGCAGAAATACCACGCTCTCTGATGAGAAAGCGTTGGTATTTCTGCCGGGGACTTGGATCGGTGAATGGGAATTATATTCCCATTCACTGATCGGGGGGGTAGCGGGAGGCATCGGGGGTGCGCGCGGGCGCGCGCCCGATCGCGCGCACCACACGGCTGCAGCACCACTGCCTATCTGGACGGATATATGCGTCCAGATATGGCGAAGTGGTTAAAGAGAATCTGTATTGTTAAAATTGCACAAAAGTAAACATACCAGTGCGTTAGGGGACATCTCCTATTACCCTCTGTCACAATTTTGCCGCTCCTCGCTGCATTAAAAGTGGTTAAAAACAGTTTTAAAAAGTTTGTTTATAAACAAACAAAATGGCCACCAAAACAGGAAGTAGATTGATGTACAGTATGTCCACACATAGAAAATACACCCATACACAAGCAGGCTGTATACAGCCATCCTTTTGAATCTCAATAGATCATTTGTGTGTTTCTTTCCCCCTGCAGCTATCTTCCACTGAAGTGTCAGGCTATTTCTTCCTGCAGAGTGCAGACAGCTGTGCCTGTATGTAATTCCTCAGTATGTGAAAGCCCAGCCAGCTCAGAGGAGGATTTATCCAGCTTGTAAAAGATAATAGAACAAAGAGAAGCTGCACTAATCTAAATATCACACAGGCAGTGTGCAGAGAGGGGCCTGGAAGGGGGAGTTCATAGCAGAATCACAACACTGAAGAACTTGGCAGCCTTCCAGACACAGGCTGACAAGTCTGACAAGAGAGAGATTAGTTGATTTATTACAGAGATGGTGATAGTAGAACGTGCTGCAGTAAGCCAGAACACATTAGCTTTTGGAACTTGTAGGATGATAAAAAACAGGATACAATTTTTGTTACGGAGTCTCTTTAAGGACTAGACCGCTATATTGAAATCTACGTCTTAGCAGAGAGAAAACGCTACAAACAGGATGTAGATTTCAACAGGTGTGACTTGTTACAACCAGAGGGTGTCCTGATACCTGTGTAAAAAAGCCCAACACATTATGTCTTGTTTAGAAGCTGAAAATCATCCCCACCTCACCGGGGTACAAGTATTTTCTCCATAACGAAGCTGAGAAAATGAAGCACTACCGGTATATAAAAAGACTCCAGATCTTGCCTGTTTTATGTGAAACCACAAATGACTGAAAGCTCTGATGCATTCACAGGACGCCTTTGAATAGGAGAAAAGACCTGTACAGTATGCTATCCACAAGCACATAGGTTCCCAGAGCACACAACACAAATCTATATCCCCTACATATCTGGTATAAGAGCTGCACATACTGCTTAGAGACTCTGAAGCCTCCTAAAATGCCACTTTTTATTTAACATTTACCTTCTATATTATCACCCAAGCTAAAACGCTGCATCCCCACGGCAGAACGCTGTTTAACCACTTAAAGGGGCACTATGGCGAAAAATTTTAAAATATGTGCAAACATAGACAAATAAGTATGGTTTCTTTCCAGAGTAAGATGAGCCATACATTACTTTTCTCCTATGTTGCTGTCACTTACAGTAGGTAGTAGAAGTGACAGGTTTTGGACTAGTCCATCTCTTCATGGGGGATTCTCAGCAAGGCTTTTATTCTTTAATAAAGATATTTCCTAAAAAGGATTTAAACAATGATGTTGACCAGTTTCCTTGCTCGCTACACAGTTTTTTGGCAGTTGGACAAAGCAACTGCCATTCACTAAGTGCTTTTGAAAATAACTAAATCCCTGAGAATCCCCTATGAAGGGATGGACTAGTCCAAAACCTGTCACTTCTGTCAGATTTCTACTACCTGCTGTAAGTGACAGCAACATAGGAGAAAAGTAATGTATGGTTCATTTTACTCTGGGAAAAAAATGTACTTCTTATTTGTCTCTGTTTGCACATATAAATTTTAAAAATGTTTGCCATAGTGCCCCTTTAATGACAAGCTGACTTATAAAAACATCCTGGAGCCATTAGGAGGCTCTAGCAGGACATTTTTATAACTCAGACAGTGCTGCTGCCGCTGCGCACGTGAAAATAGTGGGAAAAATACACCAAAGAAAAAATACACCTGTATTTCCAAATACTATATTGTCACCATACTTTGTACTAGGGACATAATTAACATAATTAAAATGTTGTGATAACCAGGACAAATGGGCAGATAAAATGTGTGGGTTTTATGCACAGTAGCAGTGCTTATATTAAAACTATAGGGGATGAAATTGGAGAAATAGTTTTTTGTTTTTTTTATTGTTTTTCCATTTAAAATGTGCAGAAAATACAATAATTACTGAAAACAAATATCAACCCCAAAAAGCCCAATTGGTGGTAAAAAAAAAAACAAGATATAGATCATTTCATTGTGATTTAGTAGTGATGAAAGGGATGAGCACTGAAAGGTGAAAATCGCTCCTGTCCATTAGGGTAAAAACGCCTTTGGGGTGAAGTGGTTAACCCCCCCCCCCCCCCCCCAATCTCTGGGTCAAAATGTGGGGAGCGCTTCCTTGTAGAGGCAGAGCTTAGCACTGTAGCTCTGCCTCTACTTGCGTCAATCCCTGCTTATCGCTGCCTCTCCCCGCCCTTCTGTCTTCTTTCACTGAGAGGGGTGGGGGACAGGTGGCGATCAGTGGTGGATTGACATTAATGGAGGCAGCACTAAGCTCTGCCTCCTCAGGCAGCAAAATCCAAGTTTTTAGTGACGGCGGTTGCAGGGGGCTGGTAGAAGCCCTAGGTAAGTTAAACTTGCTTTTTTCCCATCAGTTTCGGTTTACTTTAATGTGTACCTGAGATTTGTTTGGTGTTAGTTAGGTGTAAATAGAATGCTTACTGTGCAATATACTCGTTCCTTGACCGACAACTTGACCTTTATAAAAAGGTTCTGTTTATTTACAAATTAGTATTCAAGTTATGGCACATGAAATATTTAGTGCTAAGGGAAGGGTGGAAATGGAGACATATCTACTATCGCCCACACGTGATCTGACCCTCCAAATCCATGACTCATTCTTCTTTTCCTCTCGCAAAGTGGTGTTCCTCTGGTTATAACAGGTAACAACCCCTCCTCCATGGAAGCCAGCAAGAGTCTACCTGCTTGGTGATAATAGTGTAGCGTGGGTGAGAACAACTTAGAAAGAATGTCTCCAGTTCCCCCTTCCTTTAGCACTTAATATTTCGTGTGCCATTATTGGATTACTTATTTGTAAATAAACCTACCCTTTTTGTAAAGATCAAGTGGATGGTCATTAATAAATAACATAAGCTAGAATACATTATAGTAAAGGGGGGAGGGGAATGTGAAAAAAGCTTTTTTGAAAATGTCAGTCCTTAGCGAAAGTCTGTCCTTAGCGTGTATTTGGTAGTCCCAGCTGAAACGAGTAATGCTTCATACACACTTGTCTTTGGAAAATGCAAGATCACAGACCAATCTTACCCCCTTCCATGTAGTATGAGAGCCATACTCTACACAGTCTATTCTATGGAGCTGAACTCCCCATCAGATAAAATCTTTGCAAGATGCTGCACACACAGATGCCCGTACACACTCAAAAGATCATTATCTGCAAAAGATCTGTTCCTGCAAAAAATCCATTCCTGCAAAATGCATTCATAGTCTATGAGATCTGCAGATCCTCATACACACCTGGTTTACCAGACAATCATCTGCAGATCAGATCCACCAGGATGGATTTTCAGATCTGCAGATGATTGCCAGATATGCAGATGAAGTCTGTTAAACCAAGTGTGTATGAGGATCTGCAGATCTCATAGACTATGAATGCATTTTGCAGGAACAGATCTTTTGCAGATAATGATCTTTTGAGTGTGTACGGGCATCTTTGTGTGCAGCATCTTGCAAAGATTTCTGTCTAATGGGGAGTTCAGCTCCATAGAATAGACTGTGTAGAGTATGGCTCTCATACTACATGGAAGGGGGTAAAATTGGTCCGTGATCTTGCCTTTTTCAAAGACTTTTATCTCAAGTGTGTATGAAGCATTACTCCACGGGAGTCTAGCAGATCTCAGTAAGTTGGAAATGGGGAGATTTAGGACACGTTCCAGAGTTTCTCTCCTGAAATGGGCGGCAGAATTTAGGAGTCCTGCCTCGCCTCAGCTGATCCTCCCCTGGCTTTTTGAGGGGCAAAATTGTTCAGGAATGTATTATTCATCCACCTTTAGGATATTGCTCATCGACTGCATACAATTATTATTACTATGATTATTAATTTATAAAGTGTCAAAATATATGACATTCATTACCCATGAAAATCCTACAACATTACTCCTCTTTCTGCTTTGATCTAGGCAGCCTTTAGCAACTAAGTGCTAATTGGAAAGGTGCTTTCCAGAAATCCCTGAAGTCGTCTTGTGACATATGAATTAAAGGTCAACACAATAGCCAAACTAAATAAAATAGACGTGAAAAGCAACAAAAAAGAGAATTGGCTCTTGGGTGCATGAAAATCAATAAACAACTTTATTAATGAATAAATACCAAAATCCTAAAACTAGACCTATACACAATCTAAATACATAAACATAAAAAATATATATATATCACAAAAACCCCGCCACAAGGGCCATTAGAGGCTCAAAATCTCCATCATAGACTAAGGGGCTGCAGTCCCCAAAAATTGATTAAATCAATATTTTAGCTGGTATGAAAAAAATGCATGAGACCTTTATGAACATAGTTCTCCATTGATAATAGTGTTAGAAAGTTCACAAGAAAAATACTAATGCAACTGAGCCCCCCACTCGCAGGGGCTAATGATGTAACAGATGGAACAAATGCACTGGAAATGGCTGTTAATGTCCACACAGATACACCCCCCACTAGCCTCTCTTTTACTGTAGTCAGTCATTATTTTTGAAACAGTATCTCTTGGAGTGCCAAGCATTCAGGCAGTTTTTGAAACAGTAGCGCCTGCCATACGAGCACCAACAATTTGGCCTCTTTGAAAGTCTGAGAGATCTGCCATTTTAATAAATTATAACCAACTTTGGTTTAAATATCTGTAAACAAAACATTTATTTTAATTAACCACTTCACCACTGAGGGGTTTTACCCCCTGAGCACCAGAGCAGCGCTCCTTCCATTCATTCGTCTATAACTTTATCATTACTTATCGCAATGAAATGAACTATATCTTGTTTTTTCCGCCACCAATTAGGCTTTCTTTAGGTGGGACATTATGCCAAGAATTATTTTATTCCAAATGTGTTTTAACGGGAAAATAGGAAAAATGTGGGGAAAAAATTAATAATTTTTCAGTTTTCGGCCATTATAGTTTTTAAATAATGCATGCTACTGTAATTAAAACCCATGAAATGTATTTGCCCTTTTGTCCCGGTTACAAAACCGTTTAAATGATGTCCCTATCACAATGTTTGGCGCCAATATTTTATTTGGAAATAAAGGTGCATTTTTTTCAGTTTTGCGTCCATCCCTAATTACTAGCCCATAGTTTATAAAGTAACAGTGTTATACCCTCTTGACATAAATATTTAAAAAGTTCAGTCCCTAAGGTAACTATTTATGTATTTTTTTTTAATTGTAAATTTTTTAATTTTTTTTTAATTACAAAAAAAATGGGGAGTGTGGGAGGTAATGAGTTAATTTTTTGTGTAACACTAATGTATTTATATGTAAAAAATGCTTAGGGTGTCGTTTTACTATTTGGCCACAAGATGGCAACAGTAACTTTTTGTCTATTGCGACCTGCGAGCGTCCTTCCGGACGCTTGCAGGAAGTAGTAGGAGGCTGTGAGTGTTTGCTTTTTTTTCACAATGATCGCGCTGCCTATCGGAGAGCAGCGGATCATTGCGGGGCTTAGATCAACGAACGAGAATGGATTTTCCCGTTCATTGATCTCCGGGCGAGCGGGCGGCGGCGTGTTTACTAGCGGCGGGCGGCGTGTTTACGAGCGGGAGCGCGGAAAGTACGGATTTCTCCGTCCCTGGGGGTTAAAGGATGGAAAAAGGGACGGAGAAATTCGTACTGGCGGGGGTAAAGTGGTTAAACATATTAAATAACAAAAATAATAAACAAGGAGAAAATTAACATATGTCAAGTTTTGATTGCTGAGTGGCTTGTAAAAAGGGCATGTAACCTGAAACAGCAGGCTGTAGCTGCTACATAGCATGGAACTTCAATAAAGCTGATTTATACTTGGATGTGGTGCATACCATTATCTTCAAACGAGCCAGGTCTGAAAGTACATCTGAGGTGAAGATTAACTGAGAAAAACAATTGTATCTATCCTCCTCCTTCTAAAAATGACTTTTTTTAGTTATTGAAATATATATTTTGATAAGGTTTCACCACTGAGGGGTTTTACCCCCTGAGCACCAGAGCAATTTTCACCTTTCAGCGCTCCTTCCATTCATTCATCTATAACTTTATTATTACTTATTGCAATGAAATGAACTATATCTTGTTTTTTCCGCCACCAATTAGGCTTTCTTTAGGTGGAACATTATGCCAAGAATTTTTTTATTCTAAATGTGTTTTAATGGGAAAATGTGGGAAAAATTATTTTCCAGTTTTCGGCCATTATAGTTTTTAAATAATGCATGCTACTGTAATTAAAACCCATAAAATGTATTTGCCGTTTTGTCCCGGTTATAAAACCGTTTAAATTATGTCCCTATCACAATGTTTGGCGCCAATATTTTATTTGGAAATAAAGGTGCATTTTTTTCAGTTTTGCGTCCATCCCTAATTACAAGCCCATAGTTTATAAAGTAACAGTGTTATACCATCTTGACATAAATATTTAAAAAGTTCAGTCCCTAAGGTAACTATTTATGTATTTTTTTTAATTGTAAATTTTTTAATTTTTTTTTAATTACAAAAAAAAAAAAATGGGGAGTGTGGGAGGTAATGAGTAAAAAATTTAAAAAAATGTAAAAAATGCTTAGGGTGTAGTTTTACTATTTGGCCACAAGATGGCAACAGTAAGTTTTTGTTTATTGCGACCTGCGAGCGTCCGGAAGGACGCCCGCAGGAAGTATAAGGAGGCTGTAAGTGTTTGTTTCTTTTCACAATGATCGCGCTGCCCATCGGAGAGCAGCGGATCATTGTGGGGCTTAGATCAACGAACGGGAATGGATTTTCCCGTTCATTGATCTCCGGGCGAGCAGGCGGCGGCGGCGTGTTTACTAGCGGCGGGCGGTGTGTTTACGAGCGGGAGCGTGGGCAGCGGCGGGAGTGTGGAAAGTACAGATTTCTCCTTCCCTGGGGGTTAAAGGATGGAAAAAGGGACGGAGAAATCCGTACGCGTGGGGGTAAAGTGGTTAATTGATTTAGTATCCAATCAATCTATATGTTGTATTGGTAAATCTGATTGAAATATATTCTCTCATTTGAAAATGTATGGGGAGTGGGTTGAATGGTGAAATGTCAATGCTCCATTTCAACATAAGACTTTGTCCATAATGTCTGTAGACTACCCCCTCGCTTGGGATGTAAATGCCAGTCATCTCCACCACAGTGTAACCAGAACTATGGTCAAGCAGCTGTTTCTCATTATCACTCAGGCCAAAACGAAAAAGGACTATTTAGTTCTGGCTTAGACCAGTCTTGACCATATGCTTTGAGATAGATGAATAGTTAAACCTATAGCATTACTTAATCAGACCGATCAGAGGATAGAATATTGGTAGATTGTAGGACCAACCCAGGCGGGAAAGATTCTGGCATCATTTAGTCTACACACACACAGTAACTATTTTGTTTTACATTTAAATCTTCTTAAGTTTTTACTCATGACTTCTTCTCAATGACACATTCCTTGAAGTATGCCAGAGCTAAAATCTAAAAAGGAGGTATCATCGGCTTTACTCGGAAGCTCTCTATACACTCTTTATCTCTTTCCTACTCTCAGAAGCCATTTACTACCAGGAAAGTGTTTTATAGCTGCAATTCCTTATCAGTGAGGCTTATGTCATAATCGAACCCAGTCACGACCGGGACAGAAACTGTCACTTGCATACCTGATTTTTATCTCAGACAGAGAGATAAAAAGGAACATGGCATAGTTATTTGTGTGCTTGGCCTTTTACATACACTTGTTTATCTCATCATGTCACATGTCATCTCGTATGTCTTTGAAGATAAAAGCAACCATCAAAGGAATAGAATTGAAATTCTCCCTCAATTCAGACTTCATTGCCTTAGATGAAAGGATCACAAGAATGACATATAGAGTGATTCAATATCTGTACCAACCAGTATGTCGCAGTCCAAAGAAGCAAGGTCAGACATTAATGTCACCTGTCTCCTGTATGTAATGTGGGAAGGGAGGAGACCATGGGGAGTATTGATAGGTGGTTTCTGGGGAACAGGATGATGCAAGTCTGGAATAATAGTGTCCTTTTGAGCTTCGTGTTTTTGTCATAAGGTCTGGATACAGAAGGTCTCATTTGTGCCGAGCTGTGTGAATAAGATGATCTACAATGACCCATAAATTGTTTCTTCTGGTCTTTCAGACTGATCGTCTCCAGGGCTGAAAAAGCAGAAAAAAATAAATCTGGGCTTCCGAGTAAAGCCTATCAGGCCTCCTTTACATGTTTATCACCTCATTTTCTGGAAAGTGCCCAGTTCTGTAATTTGGAAGATTGCTCTGCAATAAAGAAATAGACAATTAATAGTGTGTTTGGTAGCAGATAAACCAAACTATACCAACTAAAAAGAGGTGCTCAAGCTGACAAATATACTGGAGTTACCTGAAAATGAGGGAGGCACCCAGAGGCCTAAAATAATTAAAAACTGTTTAAAAGAGAGTTAAATGTTAACTTACCTCCAAAGAAGACATGAACAAATACTCACAGATTTGACTTTGGCCAAGCTGAGAGCTGACCCATTGGCAACTTGATACGCGCTTTTCTTTACCCTTGAATGTAAGTGCAACTTAATGTGCCTTTTAACCACTTGAGGACCGTAGGCTTACACCCCCCCCCCCCCCCCCCCCCTAGTGACCAGGCTATTTATTGCAATTCAGGGCTCTGCAGCTTTGATAGGTCGCTGTAGAGCCATACCAAATAGCACACAAATGAATTCCCCCCCCCTTTCTACCCACCAACAGATCTTTCTGTTGGTGGGCTCTGATTGCTGCTTCCAGTTTTCTTTTTTTAATTTATTTGTTAAATTTATTTTGAATAAAATCACAGCAATTAGCTCTGATAGGCATTAGCCTATGAGAGCCGATAACTCTAAGTCTCTCCAGGGGACAGATGAGTGACGCGGGTGTCCCCAGTACAGCGCTGCCGTAGATCGCTATACAATGTAAATAGGTGATGGTTTCGCCAGCAGTCTAATAGCGGTGAGCTCTTGGGGGGGGGGGGGGTTGGATCTGCCTATATACACTAAAAAGGGGATGGGATCTGCCTATATACACTAAACGGGAATGTGCCTGTATACACTAAATACCAAAATACAGTACACTAAAGGGAATCTTGCACATGGGCGTGTGTGTCCGTCCGTGCGTGCGAAGAGGATGAATGGGGGGGCACCAAAATCTGGTTACGCTCAGGGTGATGTGAAACCTAAGGCCGGCCCTGGTGGCGAGCTACGTCATTCAAGTGGGGATGTGCTCGCGATCCCATGCAAAACCCTGCCCCAGGACTTGATGCCTTTTGGCTTCAGGCAGTCCTGAGGCTGCCACCTTCCCGACGCCTATTGGCGTTAGAGAGCCGCCGGGAAGTGGTTAAAGTAATCAATCAATAAACCAAGGGTCCCTTAATGCACCATTGGAGTGCCCCTCCCCTTTTTGTCTTGCACACAGTTGGGCAGAAAAACCAGTGACTGCATTAGACATCAGGTAGGAAGTTTGGGGGGGAAGGGTTAGGCATTAGGTAGGAAGGTTGTGCGGGAAGGAGGAAGGATTAGTCTTAGGCATAAGGTAGGAAGTATGTGGGGGGGGGGGGAGGGTTAGGCTTAGGCATCAGGTAGGACGTTTTTACAGGGGGGAGGGGGGGGGAATTAGGGTTAGGCATCAGGTAGGACGTTTTTGGGGGGCGGGGGGGTTATAGGGTTAGGCATCAGGTAGAAAGTTTGTGCGGGGGGGTGGTGGTTAGGGTTAGGCGTCAAGGGGGGGGGGGTTCTGTATGAGGGTAGACTTAGGTTTAGCCATAGTAAACTGTCAGTATTGAATACCAATATTTTACTATCAGGATTCCCAGGCCCCACATTTCCATGCACCTTTTTTTGATGTGCGCTTCCTGAGGACCTGGCAGGTGTTCAGAGATCTTACCCCCTGACTCCCCATTAGACAATATGGGAGGATTGGTTGGGAGAAGCTCTCGGGCATGATAGGTCTATAGAAGAAAGCACTATGGGGTTTATATCACCACTGAGCTCTGAGATAATGGTTTGGCTCCTGTTTGTTTTTCACACATATCATATATTTTATGATATAATTCTGGTTGTACTTGATGGACGTACAGTGGGATGCAAAATTTTGGGCAACCTTGTTAATCGTCATGATTTTCCTGTATAAATCGTCGGTTGTTACGATAAAAAATTGTCGGTTAAATATGTCACATAGGAGACACACACAGTGATATTTGAGAAGTGAAATGAAGTTTATTGGATTTACAGAAAGTGCAGTAATTGTTTCAACAAAATTAAGCAGGTGCATAAATTTGGGCCCCACAAAAAAGAAATAAAAACAATATTTAGTAGATCCTCCTTTTGCAGAAATTACAGCCTCCAAACGCTTCCTGTAGGTTCCAATGAGAGTCTGGATTCTGGTTGTAAGTAGAGATTGCCCGAACTTCCGATTTTAGGTTCGCGAACCTCCCGCGAAAGTTCGGTTCGCACAAACTTTCGCGAACCGCAATAGACTTCAAAAGGGAGGCGAACTTTGAAAACTAGAAAAATTTATGCTGGCCGCAAAAGTGATGGAAAAGAATTTTTTTTTTTATTTTAATTTTTGTTTCAATTTTAAACAACACACAAATATAATACCCACTCGCAGGTGTGTTAAACAAAAACAACCACATTACTCTCTACTAACATAGAGACTACTAACTATACCATTACCCTTCCACTTCCCTCCCACTAGAATAGATAATTAGGAGAAACTATCAGATAAGACAGAAGTATTTACATAAGGTCATACTTATACTGTAATTGTGCAGTACTATGTTAAATATCATTTTACAGTGAGCATAAGAATAGTAAAAAATAATTTCAGATTACATAAATCCCGGATTATTACCAGATTATTACGTTGTAATCTTATTGCTGGTCCACGGCTTCCATACCTTATTAAATTTTGGGGGGGGGGGGGGGCAACGCCTAGCTATATATGCAGCTTTATATAAGTGCACTGAATCATTATCTTTTTCCAGAAACATATAGAAAGCGGTTCCTCTTTTTTCCAATTAAGGATTATCAGTTTGCGATAGTAATATAATAGTATACCTATTAGCGTTTGTTGTGCCCGCAAGTGTACCACCCCGGATACCAAACCCAGAATGCAAACCAGAGGATCACTGGGGATGACAATTTTAGTGATTTTGGTAATGAAATCCCATATGCTATCCCACAGGGGGACAAGTTTGGGACATGACCATATAATATGATCTAAATCAGCTTCTAGTACTCCACATCTCCAACAAGATACAGGATTATCAGTGTTAAATTTGGAGAGTTTTGCAGTAGTTAAATATGCTCTATGGAGAATTTTAAATTGAATTGGCCTATCACGGGTGGCAATGAGATAATTAAAGGGTTTTATCCAGGCATCCTCCCATTCTTCATCATCCAAGTTAGGTAAAATCGCAAGCCATGGTTGGTTGCAGATGCAGACATGGGGTTCAGTGATTAAGACAATGTTCTGATAAATTTCCAAGATAATTTTTGGGAGCTGGTCTTTATATAAGACTTCTTCAAGAGCTGAGAGGCAGACCCTAATTGGGATATTACCAAATTGTTTAGAGAAGGCGTGCCATACCTGAAGAAGTGTGAGTTGGGTACTGTATATTATTCTTTTCAAAGGTCAAATTGGGAGAGGGTTCCCGCAGTAATTATATGCTCAACGTGGGTTATTCCTTTAGCAATCCACACTATAGGATCTGGTATTTTGTAAAATTGTTGTAGTGCAGGGTTATTCCATAATAGAGTTTTGGGGGAAATTGTGTTAGGTTTGGTGGAATTCCAACCAATAGCAGTGTCCTAAGCCTTAATAACTACTTTCATGTTCTGTGTTAAATTATACGGAGCTTTAGGGCCTCTATATACTATTTAGTTGAGAGCTTCAAAAATGGAAAAGATGTTTCAAGGAGTCTAACACCTGGAGGGGGCATGGCGGAGTGGGATAGACGCCGAAAGCCTAGGGGAAAAATCTGGATTTGACGCAAAGCAGCGTTTTAAGGGCAGAAATCACATTGAAGGTTAAATTGCAGGCCTAAAGTGCTTTAAAACATCTTGCATGTGTATACATCAATCAGGGAGTGTAATTCGAGTACTGCTTCACACTGACGCACCAAACTCACTGTGTAACGCACCGCAAACAGCTGTTTGTGTTGTGAAGGCCGCGCTGGACTGGTGCGCACCATGGCGAGATTGCTCTTCCTCACTCAGTGATGTCAGGTAATGTCTGACTGCCTTATCAACTTTCCATGGTTCTTTCTCTACCATTGTTAAAGCTTACATCTATTTTTTTAAATACTTGTTCTGCTTGCTGTTCAGTACCTGCATCGAGAATCTCTTATGGAGGGCAAGTCTGCCATTGCGAGTGACCACGGGTAATGGCTGGGGAATCCTGGTTCGATTCCGGTCTGGAGTGGGAGCCTAAGAAACAACTACCACCACCACACATCCAGGGCCGGTTTAAGCAACAATGGGGCCCTAGGGCAAAATAAACCTGGGGGGCCCCCCCAACATATACCGCGGAACAAAAATCGGCATTAGGGGACCTTTTTTGCAGCTGGTATAGTCAGGGTGTGAAGTTCCAATCGGTCAGAGCTCCACATTCTGGCTATCCCAGCCTGCATGGGGGACAAGGGGTTAAAAAGTTTCAGGAGGGGGGACCCCACAATTTTTTTTTTTAATTCCCACACTCTAAACATAAAAAAAAAAAAATTGGGAAAATAGGAAAACATGCCAGGGATCTTCATACAGCCATATTGCGGCTGTATAGCGATCCCTGGCCAAAGCGCTGCGGCTGCGTATAGACCCCCTGGAAACCCCATCAGGAAATTTATTGCGCTTTCGTTTGATGCATGTAAAATTACACTACCGTTAGGTTTGTTACTAAGAGTGACATTTACCGCATTTAAAAGTATACTTTTTTTTCCTTCGAAACTTTAAAATCGATTTTCTCAAAAACTATAAGGTCTTTTTGAAAAATTGTTTTTTCCTCTTATTCCTTATGATCTCCTTAACATGCCCTGCAAATTTAGGGTTTCTAGCATTTAAGGTGGATTTGCTATTAACCATTAAAGTCGGCAGGTTTTTAAATGTTTTTTTTTCCTTTGAAACTTTAAAATCGATTTTCTCAAAAACTATAAGGCCGATTTTGAAAAAAAAAATTTCCTCTTGTAGCCACTGGGGGCCCCTACAAGCTCTGGGGCCCTGGGGCAGCTGCCTCCTTTGCCTTAATGGTAGCGCCGGCCCTGCACACATCCAAGGAAGGCAGCAGGCATGGCATGCACGTCCCGGGGTAGTGACCAAAAATAACAATACAGGAGGACTTTCGAGGCCCTGCTGTAGATGACACTGATCGACTGTACTACCTGTAAGGAGAATCTGTTATGGAGGGCAAATCTGCCATTGCGAGTGACCACAGGGAATGGCCGGGGAATCCTGTTTCGATTCCGGTCCGGAGTGGGAGCCTAACAAACGGCTACCACCACCACACATCCAAGGCAGGCATGGTCGGAAGAGCCAATTTCCGATTCCGCGGTAATTCCGCATACCGCCACTACCGAAATTCCGCTTCCGCTACATTCCGGTGGAATTCCACTACATTCCGCGGTATTGCGTCACGTGCACTTTCCGTATTTTTAAACGGATTTCCGTAAATTTAGGAGGAAATACTCAATCGCTCATTTGAAATATCTATTGTTAATAAAGTTGATTTGTATTTTGTAAATTTGGATAAAAAAAATGTTGAAACCGTTATTTTAGCGCGGTAACTTTCCGCTGATTATGATTGGTCAACTCATTCCGCATCTCCTGATTGGTCAATTCATTCCGATTCCGATTTTGCCGGAATTCCGAATTCCAGATTGCAAATTCCGAATTCCGCGGAACCATGCGGAAACCCCAATTCCGGCGGAATTTCGGAATTTTAGCTTCCGCGGAATTCGGAAGCCCATGCCTGATCCAAGGAAGGCAGCAGGCACGCTGTGGGCAAAGGAGCAGGAACGGCTACCACACACATCCAAGGAAGGCAGCAGGCATGGCGTGCACGTCCCGAGGTAGTGACCAAAAATAACAATACAGGAGGACTTTCAAGGCCCTGCTGTATATGTGAGTTTAATCAACTTTAAATCTTTTAACGAGAATCTGTTATGGAGGGCAAGTCTGCCATCCATTCAAGTGAAAGGTATGCACTGACTGCCAAGTATAATACAATGTGCAGTCAAAGATGCAGTGAAAGGTATGCAGTGACTGCAAACAGCTGTTTGTGTAGTGACGGCCGTGCTGGACTGGTGCGCACCATGACGAGAGTGCAGGTGATGGCGGCTTTCCAGCCCATATAGTCAGGCTGAGGTAACTGAATGACATAACAGTGACTGTCCAGCTGATCAAATTTGGTCTGTCCACAATGAAGCAACGACCTTCTTATCTTTGGTGTGCCACCCCCCGAGACACTCATATTGCCGGCGGTCATTGCTTCACTGTGATACGCAAGGTAATGATCATGAAGGGGAATGGGCACATGTACATGCCTTTTGTTTTGTTGTTGCAGCCGCAGCGCAGCCAGAAAAATTGGGCAGGCATGTACACGCACCAGAAAAATTATTATAGCGGCCGGTGCTAGCAGTGGCCTAAAAAATTCAGGAATCCGCCTGGAGTGCTGGTGGACCATGTCGGTGGTGGCGGAGAAGGCAGTCATGCTGTGTGGGGAGCGACTTAGTCTTCGGGCGGGCAGTAGCGCTCCGGGATCTATTATTATTATTATTATTTAGTATTTATATAGCGCTAACATATTACGCATCGCTGTACAGTGTGTATATATATATATATATATATATATATATATATATATATATATATATATATATATATATATCGTCACTAACTGTCCCTCAAAGGAGCTCACAATCTAATCCCTACCATTGCCATATGTCTATATTATGTAAGTACTGTAGTCTAGGGCCAATTTTAGGGGGAGCCAATTAACTTATCCGTATGTTTTTGGAATGTGGGAGGAAACTGGAGTGCCCGGAGGAAACCCACACAGACACGGAGAGAACATACAAACTCTTTGCAGATAGTGCCCTGGCTGGGATTCGAACCAGGGACCCAGCGCTGCAAGGCGAGAGAGCTAACCACTACGCCACCGTGCTGCCCATGCCTCATTCATTTTGATAAAGGTCAGGTACTGAACACTTTTGTGACTTAAGCGACTTTTCAGTGACAATGCCTCCAGCTGCGCTGAAGGTCCTTTCTGACAGGACGTTAGAGGCAGGGCAAGACAGACGTTGGATGGCAAATTGGGACAGCTCTGGCCACAGGTCAAGCCTGCGCACCCAGGAGTCTAGGGGTTCATCGCTGCACACAGTGTCTACATCCACACTTAAGGCCAGGTAGTCGGCTACCTGCCGGTCCAGGCATTGGTGGAGGGTGGATCCGGAAGCGCTAAGGCGAGGAGTTGGACTAAAGAACGTCCGCATGTCCAACATCACCATGAGATCATTGGAGCGCCCTGTCCTTGCCTGCGTGGACATGGGAGAAGGATTACTGACAGTGGTACCTTTATTGCGTTGTGCTGTGACATCACCCTTAAACGCATTGTAAAGCATAGTTGCCAGCTTGTTCTGCATGTGCTGCATCCTTTCTGCCTTCTGGTGAGTTGGTAACATGTCCGCCACTTTGTGCCTATACCGAGGGTCTAGTAGCGTGGCCACCCAATACAGCTCATTCCCCTAGAGTTTTTTTATACGGGGGTCCCTCAACAGGCTGGACAGCATGAAAGCTGCCATCTGCACAAAGTTGGATGCAGACGTACCGTATTTTTCGCCGTATAAGACGCTCCGGCATATAAGACGCAGATTTAGAGGGCAAAAATCAGGAAAAAAAGAAAAAACTAAACCTAGGTGTGTCTATGATGCAGGGGTGTATTTAGGCCTTTTTACCCCCCCCTTTCCAGTTACATTACATACTATTACACCACATAAGGGGACAGTGTTATGATTGGTTGTTCCCATGTTGCCTGCGTATGTTCCTCTATGTGGTCAGTGTAGTGATTGGCTGTTCCTGTGTCCCCCTGTGCTGTGTCTCCCTGTGCCTGCTGTGTCCCCCTGTTCTGCCTGCCATGTCCCCCTGTTGTGCCTGTGGCCCCCTGTGTCTGTGACAGACAGGTAGCGGACAGGCACAATGACACTGCGTGCGCTCAACTCACGTAGGTAGGTGGGTGCACTGTGAACAACAGGTAGGTAGGTAAATGCAGTAATGGGTATTACAATGTGCACCTGTCACACACACAGATAGTCACTGAATGTGCTGGGCCTGGCAGTGGCACACACACAGTATGAATAAGCAAGGCTGTCCATGCAACACAAGTGTCAGTGGGAGACACAGAAAAAAAATAGATCAAAAGAACAAGATTAGCTCTCAAAAGAGCTGTTGTGGGGTGCTATTTTAGCAATAAGAATCAGCAAGGAGCAAGCTAACAAGCCTACAAGAGCCTAACTAGGGATTAGATTGTGAGCTCCTTTGAGGGACAGTTAGTGACAAGATATATATATATACACTGTACAGCGCTGCGTAATATGTCGGCGCTATATAAATAATAAATAATAATAATAATAACTAATCTTTCCCTATGAGAGTCTGCAGCAGCAGAAGCAGCTGACCCTTCTCTATTTACTGCAGGCACACAAGTTAGTAAAATGGCCGGCGATGCCTGCCTTTTATAAGGGGAGGGGTGTGGCTCCAGGAGGGAGTGTAGCCTGATTGGCTACAATGTGCCTGCTGACTGCTAAGTAGAGGGTCAAAGTTGACCCTAATGGTGCATTATGGGGGCGAACCGAACTTCTGGAAAAGTCCGCGTTCACTGGCGAACGCAAACCACCAAAGTTCGCCGGGAACCGTTCGCCGGCGAACCATTCGGGCCATCTCTAGTTGTAAGTATTTTGGACCATTGCTCTTTACAAAACATCTCTAGTTTATTCAGGTTTAATGGCTTCCGTGCATGGACCGCTCTCTTTAACTCACACCTCAGATTTTCAATTATATTCAGGTCTGGGGACTGAGATGGCCATTCCAGAACTTGTACTTGTTCCTCTGCATGAATGCCTTAGTGGATTTTGAGCAGTGTTTAGGGTCGTTATCTTGTTGAAAGATTCCGCCCCGGGGCAGCTTCAGGTTTGTCACTGATTCCTGGACATTGGTCTCCAGATTCTGCTGAACTGAGTGGAATCCATGTGTCCCTCAACTTTCCCAGTCCCAGTCCCTGCACTGGCCACACAGCGCCAAAGCATGATGGAACCACCACCATATTTTACTGTAGGTAGCAGGTGTTTTTCTTGGAATGCTGTGTTGTTTTTGCTCTATGCATAATGCCCCTTGTTATGCCCTAATAACTAAATTTTAGTTTCATCAGTCCACAGCACCTTATTCCAAAATTAAGTTGGCTTGTTCAAATGTGCTTTAGCATACCTCAAGTGGCTCTGTATGTGCTGTGGGTGGAGAAAAGGCTTCCTCTGCATCACTCTCGCATACAGCATCTCCTTGTGTGAAGTGCGCCGAATGGTTAAACGATGCACAGTGACTCCATCTGCAGCAAGATGATGTTGTAGGTCTTTGGTGCTGGTCTGTGGGTTGACTCTGACTGTTCTCACCATTTGTCGCTTCTGTCTATCCGGGATTTTTCTTGGTCTGCCACTTCGAGCCTTAAAGGACAACTGTAGTGAGAAGTATATGGAGGCTGACATATTTATTTCCTTTTAAGCGATACCAGTTGCCTGGCTCTCCTGCTGATCCTCTGCTTCTAATACTTTTTAGCCATAGACCCTAAATAAGCATACAGCTAATCTGGGCAAATCTGACTATAATGTCAGAAACACCTGATCTGCTGCATGCTTGTTCAGGGTCTATGGCTAAAAAGTATTAGAAGTAGAGGATCAACAGGCCTGCCAGGTAACTGGTATTGCTTAACCTCCTTGCCGGTTATCCCAAGCTCAGCTCGGGGTAACCTGCGCAGGAGGATATCTCAGGCCCCGCTGGGCCGATTTGCATAATTTTTTTTTTGTTACAAGCAGCTAGCACTTTGCTAGCTGCTTGTAACTTCCGATCGCCGCCGCTCGCCGCCGATCCGCCGCAATCCGCCGCGCCGAGTCGCTCCCCCCCCGCCCCAGAGCCCTGCGCTGCCTGGCCAATCAGTGCCAGGCAGCGTTGAGGGGCGGATCGGGATTCCCTATGACGTCCCGACGTCCATGACGTCGGTGACGTCATCCTGCCCCGTCGCCATGGCGACCGGGGAAGCCCTGCAGGAAATCCCGTTCTCAACGGGATTCCCTGCATACTCTGATCGCCGAAGGCGATCGGAGTGGGTGGGGGGATGCCGCCGCTTAGCGGCTATCATGTAGCGAGCCCTTGGCTCGCTACATGATTTAAAAAAAAAAAAATTAAAAAAATGTGCGGCGCTGCCTCCTTGCCGGATTTTTTAGACCGGCAAGGAGGTTAAAAGGAAAAATATATGGCAGCCTTCATGTCCTTCTCACTTCAGTTGTCCTTTAACTTGAACTGAGCCTGTGGTCTTCCATTTCCTCAATATGTTCCTAACTGTGGAAACAGACAGCTGAAATCTCTGAGACAGCTTTCTGTATCCTACCCTTAAACCATGATGGTGAGGAATCTTTGTCTTCAGGTCATTTGAGAGGTGTTTTGAGACCCCCATGTTGCTACTGTTCATATAAAATTAAAAGAGGAAGGAAACTTACAATTGACCCACTTAAATTCTCTTTCTCATAATTGGATTCACCTGTGTATGTAGGTCAGGGGTCACTGAGCTTACCAGGCAAATTTGAGTTCCAATAATTAGTTCTAAAGGTTTCGGAATCAATAAAATGTCAACAGTGCCTAAATGTATGCACCTGCCTAATTTTGTTTAAACAATTATTGTGCACCTTCTGTAAATCCAATAAACTTCATTTCACTTCTCAAATATTACTGTGTGTGTCTCTCCTATATGATATTTTAAATGACCTTTTTTATCGTAACAACCAACGATTTATACAGGAAAATCATGACGATTAACAAGGTTGCCCAAACTTTTGCATCCCACCCCACTGTATGTCTTTTTTCAACCCAAATAACTATGTAACTATGAAACGTTGCTGTCTCCTCAGTTATTGCAGGGAACATACCCAGTTCTGCTTTTTTCCCTCAATGTGGTGCAACGCATGGAAGAATTCACCTCATTCAGGAGAGACTTTCCTTTGATGTCAGAACTTCCATGAAGTAATGTAATCTATCTACAATGTTCTATATGTGCAGGCCTGCGTACTGATAACACAATGCATCCCACGGCCAGATGCTGGCTTCCCGTGTGATGTCACAGCGTCCCAACAGCTACTTAATGCCCGACTCCCTGATCCCCACCACAAACACCATGCTGCGACTGGTGACCTCACTACTACTGCTGGCTGCCGGTGAGTCATTATTATTATAGCTAGACTATGCATTGTGCGTGCAGTGGTATTATTATTATAGCTGTTTATATAGCTCTGACATATTCCACAGCGCTGTACAGAGATCACTGATCCATTCCCATCAGTCTCTGCACCAGAGGAGCTTACACTTTAATGCCCTCTCCACAGGCACACACTATTATCATTATACATACATATAGCTCTCACATATTCCACAGCGCTGTACAGAGATCACTGATCCATTCCCATCAGTCTCTGCACCAGAGGAGCTTACACTCTAATGTCCTCACCACAGTCACAAACTATTATCATTATACATTTATATAGCTCCGACTTATTCCACAGCGCTGTACAGAGATCACTGATCCATTCCCATCAGTCTCTGTACCAGAGGATCTTACTCTCTAATATTCTATCCACAGGCACACACTATTATCATTATACATATATTTAGCTCTCACTTATTCCACAGCGCTGTACAGAGATCACTGATCCATTCCCATCAGTCTCTGTACCAGAGGATCTTACTCTCTAATATCCTATCCACAGGCACACACTATTATCATTATACATATATTTAGCTCTCACTTATTCCACAGCGCTGTACAGAGATCAGATTACTGATCCATTCCCATCAGTCTCTGCAACAGATGAGCTTACACTCTAATTTCCTATCATATAGTGGAATGTAGTATAAGTGTATCATGTAGTATACAGTGCTCATGTTGCAGGGTTGGTGCCAGTTGTGAATGTAGGTACAGAGGTGAGGTTTGACTGTAATGTGTCCTCGGTGTGTCGCTCATGTCTTCTTTTCTGTGTAGCCTATGGATGCGGAGTGCCCACCTACCTGCCCAATGCGCGTGTTGTGAATGGGATAGATGCTGCTCCTCACAGCTGGCCCTGGCAAGTAAGTACAGTGCAGATCTGCATTCAGTGTATCATGTCTGGGGCTGGGCGGCTCAGTCTGTGGGCTGATTTGGATGAGTTGAGTACAGTATAGATCTGCACTCGGTATATCAGGTCTGGGGCTGGGCGGCTGTCTGTGGGCTGATGTTGTCTAAGGTGAGTACAGTACAGATCTGCACTCAGTGTATTATGTTTGTGGCAAAGCGGCTCTGTCTGTCCGGTGATGGTGGCTCAGGCAAATACTGTACAGATCTGTACTCAGTGTATCATGTCTGGGGCAGGGCGGCTCTGGCTGTGGGCTGATGTTGGCTCAGGTAAGTACAGTACATATCTGCACTCTTTGTATCATGTCTGGGGCTGGGCATCTCGGTCTGTGGGACTTTATGTTGGTTCAGGTGACTACAGTACACATCTGCACTCGGTGTATCATGTCTGGGGCAGGGACGCTCTGTCTGTGGGATGATGCTGGCTCAGGTGAGTACTGTACACATCTGCACTCGGTGTATCATGTCTAGGGTAGGGTAGATCTCTCTGTGGGATGATGCTGGCTCAGGTGAGTACAGGTGTGGCAAAGCGGCTCTGTCTGTCCGGTGATGCTGGCTCAGGCAAATACTGTACAGATCTGCACTCAGTGTATCATGTCTGAGGCTGGGTGACTCGGTCTGTGGGGTGATGTTGGCTCAGGTGAGTACTGTACACATCTGCACTCGGTGTATCATGTCTGGGGCTGGGCATCTCGGTCTGTGTGGCTTTATGTTGGTTCAGGTGACTACAGTACACATCTGCACTCGGTGTATCATGTCTGGGGCAGGGACGCTCTGTCTGTGGGATGATGCTAGCTCAGGTTCACCCAGCACAGTCAAATGTTGGTATATCAGTTGCTGGGTTTCCCCAGATAAGTGGCCCTTAGCAGTCCCCCCTGCCCCTTGGATATATGACCGTCTGGGCAGCAGCAGTGTGGAGCCAAACTGTAGATGTTTGTCTGTGATGAGGTTGGTTGGGTCGGGCCTGCATGTCTGTGCGACTATGGGTTTTCTCGCTCTCCTATAACCGATTGTCTCCGCAGGTGTCATTGCAGCTGGTGTATCCAGACTTCGTCGTGCACAATTGTGGTGGGAGTCTCATCACAAGTCGCTGGGTGCTGACTGCTGCACACTGCCTATCGTAAGTCCTACCACAACCGAAATATGTAATGGTGACCATTCGCACCCAGATCAACCTCCTCCAACTTGTATCCCTCAGTAAAAGTACCCATACATACTGGATGGGGCTGCAGATTTCAGCTTTAGGTAGATCTCTCTATTGAAAGGCCAGGACACAGTAGTCGTTCACCAGTGAACAGGTGAGATTAACCACTTGGCATCCCGACCTTGTTTCCCCCTTATGGACCAAAGCAGATTGACAGTTTAGCTATGACCCTATTTAATCAGCAATAACCTTATCCCCACTTATGACACCTAAATGAAATATATATCGTTGTTTGCAAGACAAACTAAACTTTCATTGTATGGCATTGTTTCCCTCGTACAATTTTGTTTTCTATGCATTTTAATGGTAAATCGAGGAAAAAAATAGGAAAAACACATGATCTCTCAATTTCACCAATTCCAGTTTAAAAATTAGAAGTGCTGCTGTAGATAAAAAAAAAACCCGAATTTTGTGTGGCTATTTCTACTATTCATCACAAAATTTAAGTTCCTGTCACAATTTATGATGAGGATATTTCATTCTGAAATAATGCTACAGTGTGTATATATGAACTGAGAAAATAAAAACATTTTTAATGGTAAAATTCAATCTTATTGGCTCAGGGAACATATATTCCTTTTCATCATTAGTAGCAGATAGTGCCGGTGGTGTGCACAGGAACAATGCCCAACTGTGCATAGTTGTGCTTCAGCTACAAGACTTATATCTACGTCCTCGTGGCTTAGATGAAGTCACAGAGGACGTAGATATACTGTAGTGTTGGGTAAAGTGGATGCCTCATGGGCCCCAGGAGTTACACATTTTAGATGGAGGGAGACCGGCTGGGGGTCTGTCAGTTGTCTACCAATCGAACGCTGTGAGTGCCGCGCACCGACCACCCCGTTTTGAGCAATATCATTCCAGCATACTGGATCAATTGTTTTAATCGATTTCAGCCAGAAATTGATTTTTTGGCCATTGTAGTTTTAAAATAAAACATTCTACTGTAGATAAAACCCACACATTCTTAAACCCCCACCCCCGGTAATCAGCCAATCATACAGAACCTATCATCCCAGGCAGTAAGGGATCTGTCTACCAAGTTTAATTCAAATCGGTCAAGCTGGTTTCGAGTGACACACACACACACACACACACACACACACACACACACACACACACACACACACACACACACACACACACACACACACACACACACACACACACACACACACACACACACACACACACATACACATATACACATATACACATATTCACACACACACATATTCACACACACACTACACACACACACACACACACACACACACATATACACACACACACACATATACACACACACACACATATATACACACACACACACACACACACATATACACACACATATACACACACACACTACACACACTACACACACACACACCACACACCACACATATATACACACACACACACACACACACACACACACACATATATATACACACACACACACACACTACACACACTACACACATACACACACTATACACACACACTACACACACACACACTACACACACACACTACACACTACACACTACACACACACACACTACACACTACACACACTATATACACACACACACACACACACTATACACACACACACACACACACTATACACACACACACACACACACACACACACACACACACACACACACACACACACACACACACTACACACACACCCACACTACACACACACACTACACACACATATACACTATACACACACACACACACACACTACACACACACACTACACACACACACTACACACACACACATACACTATACACACACACACACACACACACACACCATTTTTGAGATGATATTGTGTAAGAAATGAAAGGTATCATTTAGTTTACTTGCAATACACACACACTCACTCACTCACTCACTCTCTCTTTCTCTTTCCTCCCTGTCCCAAGGTTTTCCTGGGATTCTCAGAATTCTCAGTTCATGTACATGCAGACTTTTGCTAGGACTCGGAGTCTCTCTTTTTCTTTCTTTCATATACTAACCAAAAACCAATCATTGTACCATTATGTGTTGTAGGGATAAGCTGAAGCTGAAGCAACTTGTAGTTCTGGGGGAACACGACCGTGGTGTGGAAGAAGGATCGGAACAGTACTTTCCCTTCGGAAAGGAAGACATTTTCATCCATCCCCTTTGGGATAACAATGCAGTCAACGGGTAGGAATGTAGCAACTGGTCAGAATTCTTGTGGTTTGTTCATGCAGGAAAAGCTGCCATATGTATATGTTTTTAAATGTGCTGTGCAAAACTTCTGTGTAAAACTGTGAAGTTAGGGCTTCCCTCATGCCCTCATGTACGGACACCCGGGGCTTCCCTCATGTATGGACCCCCGGGGCTTCCCTCATGTACGGACACCCCGGGGCTTCCCTCATGTACGGACACCCCGGGGCTTCCCTCATGTATGGACCCCCGGGGCTTCCCTCATGTATGGACACCCGGGGCTTCCCTCATGTATGGACACCCCAGGGCTTCCCTCATGTACGGACACCCGGGGCTTCCCCCATGTACGGACACCCGGGGCTTCCCTCATGTACGGACACCCGGGGCTTCCCTCATGTACGGACACCCGGGGCTTCCCTCATGTACGGACACCCGGGGCTTCCCTCATGTACGGACACCCGGGGCTTCCCTCATGTACGGACACCCGGGGCTTCCCTCATGTACGGACACCCGGGGCTTCCCTCATGTACGGACACCCGGGGCTTCCCTCATGTACGGACACCCGGGGCTTCCCTCATGTACGGACACCCGGGGCTTCCCTCATGTACGGACACCCGGGGCTTCCCTCATGTACGGACACCCGGGGCTTCCCTCATGTACGGACACCCGGGGCTTCCCTCATGTACGGACACCCGGGGCTTCCCTCATGTACGGACACCCGGGGCTTCCCTCATGTACGGACACCCGGGGCTTCCCTCATGTACGGACACCCGGGGCTTCCCTCATGTATGGACACCAGGGGCTTCCCTAATGTATGGACATCATGGGCTTCCTTCCCTCATGTATTGACACCAGCGATGACATATTCTCTCCCCTGCATCATCTCCTAGGTAACAGCAGCGTCTCCTTACTGTGACACGCCTGTGCGTACTGACAGCGATGTGTCATAGTAAGGAGACTCCACTGTTACCTAGGAGACGACGCTAGGCACACTGCAGGGGAGAGAAGCGGTCATCACTAGCATGTCAGACCCGGTGAGTCTTCCGATGCTTAGCGCTCCGCTCACACTCTGCAGGGATGGAAGTAAAGGGCACCTTGGTGGCTAGCGAACTGCCTCTCATTCATGGGTCCGCCTGTAAGCACAGACCTACAGTACCTTTGGGTAAATCCGGCCTTAACACCAGGCCTTCAAACTGGAAGAATTATCTGACGATCAGACATGGTCTTGCCCAGAATTGGATTTGGCACATACAGGGCTTACGTAAGAGATAGGAGATATGACAAACACTAATTTGTCGTGTTGTTGCCCTTTTGTTGCTGCAGACTAGGCATGCTACTCGCCTTTCAACTTTCTCGTTCACCAGCCTTTTTCGACCAAAACAGTCCTTCTTGCTTGATCTTTCTCAACTGCCACTCTCTAAACACTGAGGTACTGTTGGGCAAGAAAATCCTAAAGGAGTTGTCATTTCAGAGCTGCTAGCACCAGCTCTTCTTGCACCGATGATCATCCCTCGTTCAAAATCACTTAAATCTTTTGTTTTGCCCATTTTGACATCAACTTCCATGATAACTACGTCGTCCGAAGTTGAGCGTTCTTTATATAGGCAACTCTGCATTGTTACGTCACTCTACGTCACTGTTGGACTGGATTACTTTCAAATAAGGGTTGTCTCTAAATTGTTGGCCACTCAGTGAATACAGCAGAGTAAACACAATATACAGTAGTGTAAGCAAAATACATTGAAGAGTCAGCAACTCAATATACAAAATTTATATATACAGAATTTCTGCAGGGGGGCCCGACGATTCCTAGTTACGCCCCTGGGAGCCAGCATACCAGACCAGGATGGATGAACTGAGGACAGATTCAGTAGTAGCAGAATAGCAGCTCGTCAGAAGGCCTTCAGTTGGCGAAGGAAGAATAGTCTAACATGGAAGGATATAGAGCCTACACAGCACTTCCACTATAGTGTGTGTGTGTGTGTGTCTGTCTGTGTGTGTGTGTGTGTGTGTCTGTGTGTGTGTGTCTGTGTGTATATATATATATATATCTGTGTGTGTGTGTCTGTGTGTATATATATATATCTGTGTGTGTGTGTGTGTGTGTGTGTGTGTGTGTGTGTGTGTGTGTGTGTGTGTGTGTATATATATATATATATATATATATATATATATATCTTCGTGTGTGTGTGTGTGTATATATATATATCTGTGTGTGTGTGTCTGTGTCTGTGTGTGTGTCTGTGTGTGTGTCTGTGTGTGTCTGTGTGTGTGTGTGTATATATATATATGTGTGTGTGTGTATGTATATATGTGTGTGTGTGTGTGTATATATATGTGTGTGTGTGTGTGGTGTGTGTGTGTGTGTGTGTATGAAATTATTACTGATTCCTCATCTGATAGATCATTTGTTGTATCGCACAACTAACCAATAACAGTGTCACGCATTCACGTTATCTCCTCCTCTCTCTCTAGCTATGATATCGCCCTGATAAAGTTACCCCGAGAGGCAGAACTGAATGACAAAGTGAAGTTGGGTTGCCTCCCACCTACAGACCGTCGTCTCTACAATAACCAGCCCTGTATTGCCACTGGCTGGGGTGTCATCCACTGTAAGTGCCCACCTGGGGGGCCGTAACACCACCAACGACATTAATATCCCACCTGTGCCTTTAGCAGCACTGATATCCCACTTGTGTCACTAGCCACGTGAGACTGTAGCACTGATGTCCCACTTGTGTCACTAGCCACATGTGACTAAAATGTAAACACAGGCCTAACCCTATGTCTACTTCCATGAAAGCAGGAAGGAGACACATTGCAGATTTTTTTGCAGGATTTGTATCCGCTGTAACAAAGAAATGTTTTTTTTTTCTTTAAATGTTATTATGAAGCTTTCAGAGCAGAGAGGAAGTTCCGAGTTCAGGTCAGCTTAAATGCTACTTTAGGGAAGTGTGGGGGGAGGGGGTTCATGTCAGTTGGGCGGGTGGATCCGTTGGGGGCGGGGTCCTCAGGTTGAAATGTTTTCAGGCTAATTAGTTGTGTTACAAAATTCTCATGGTGTCTCCGTATGAAGCTGTAGTGATTGGCTAGAAGTAACTCCTCCACTCAGCTGACTCTCCTCCCCTATAGTGGCATCATATACCATAGGGTGGATTATGTGTAAAAGTGCCCATTAACAGTATAATTACTTGTCGATCAGATTCTGTTGATGGTGCCTATAGTCCTGTCGATCTAATTTTGAATGAATCCCATTGATCTGATCTGATTGGTTGTGTTTTTCCCCTCCATTTGTGGGCCTGAATGATCATTTCTGATCAATGGCAATGATTGGATGGATGATCGTAAAGGTGATTACACCATTAATAGGCACCTTAAATCAGGGGCATCATTACTGTCTATCATTAGTGTGTTGACTAACAAATTGTTTTTTTCTTTGCAGCTAATGGTCCCCAGGCCAACATCCTGCAGCAGGCCGTCCTCCCTGTGGTGGATCATGAGCACTGCAGCCAGCCTGATTGGATGGGAAACATTGATCCGTCTCTGCTCTGTGCTGGAGGCTTCGGCCAAGACGTCTGCCAAGTGAGTCTTACCTGAGACCGGTGACAACAGCTCACCCAATGTCACCTCTGTGCCACCCACCCAGCGTCCTCTGTGCCACCCGGACAGTGTCACCTCTGTGCCACCCAGACAGTGTCACTGCTCTGCTAGCCACCCAATGTCACGTCTGTGTCATCCAGACAGTCACCTCTGTGCCACCCAATGTCACCTCTGTGTCACCCAGACAGTGTCATTGGTCTCCCACCCACCCAGTGTCACCTCTGTGCCATTCAGACAGTGTCACCGTCCTGCCATCTAATGTCACTTCTGTGCCGCCCAGCCTCACCTCTGTGCCACCCAGACCTCAAAACACAAGACATCCAAGTTATTAGGTTGTCTTATGTTAGCCACACAGTTTGCAATCTAAGCAATGTTTTTTCTTACAGCTATTGCCTGATAAGTGTGCTTTCTAGTTGCTTGAGACTCAATGTTAAAAATAGGCCCAGCTAATACAGTACTACAGTAACTACACTTCACTCTACATACATACAATGAACTCTGTATTAAATGTTACTCCACATACTACATACCATGATGAACTCTGTATTCAATGTTCAAGTACAGTAATTGGAAGTATATTAACCTTGGGGGATCAGTGGAACCCAGTCTTGAAGCTCAGAAGAGCCCACAAATAGTCTAAGAAGTTGGCCTTCACCACTTTGAGTACTGCCAGCGATTTGTGCAGGTTGCTTGAGACTGCTGGTTGGTTGAGTTCCGGATAACTAGGTCTCTGCTGTAATTGAACACTCTATTTAGGTTCCATATGTAGATCAGAATTTTCACTAGAAATCAGTTAATAATTAATGGTGGCATCTGATATGTAATGATAAGTCACCTGGAGCACTGATGGACTGCAGGGGGTAGCTGGAGTGATTCAGAATTTTTATACTGCCCTTTGTCTTGTTAGAGTGACTCTGGGGGACCCCTGAACTGCCAGGCTGGGGACGGCCGGTGGTACATCGAGGGCATCACCAGCTTTGGAGTACGGGTGTGTAACACGCCTAAGAAACCGACCATCTTCACCCGCGTCTCCCTCTTCAATGACTGGATAGATGAGGTCAGTGTGGAGCGATGGGAATTGTGTTTCTCACATGTGTGTGTGCTAAATTGTTCTCTTAATAAAATGCACTGTTTTCCTTCTTAGATCATCGCCAACAACTGAGGGAGAAAAGAAGTGCCAACAACCAAAGCCACCTTCCCTGTCCTCGTCTTTTCTTCCCAGACCGAACCCTGGAAATCCAAAATACAGTAGACCTTCATCCTCTCCCCATTGTTTCTCCATCTCCTTCACGCACATTACCCCCAGCTACTAACCAATCCCTGGAAATCCATTAATCTGATACTGAAGAACCTTCACCCTCTCCCTGATGTGTCCTTCCATCTCCTCCACGTCCACACACATTACCCTCAGCTACTAACCAAACCCTGGGAATTGGGGTACATAGTTACATGAGACATTCAAAACTCTGTACAATCTCGACATCCAGCAGTACAAACAAAAGTACAAATACACACATAGTTGATATGTGATTTAAGATATCACTAACATTGGTACACGTGACATTCATATGATTAATTACAGCAAAATAAGAAATAATAGGCAGATGTCCCTGCTTGCAAGCTTACAGTCTAGACGGTAGTGGGGTTGAAACACTAGAGCAGAAGATATAGGAGTTAGAGGATGAGACAGTGAGCCTCAACTGTGACCTACAGCAAACTAAAGGCTTGTCTGAACAGGTGTGTTTTGAGAGTACGTTTGAAGGTTTCCAGGTTTGGAGCACGGTGGACTGGCTGTGGGAGAGAGTTTCAAAGGAGGGAGGACGCTTGTGAGAAGAGGTGACAAAGCTAGAGGACAAGAGGGTCTCCTGGGAAGAGCAAAGGATCCGTGTGGGATGGTATCTGGAGATTAATGAGGAAATGTATTGAGGTTACAACTTGTGTAGAGCTTTGTATGATAGCGTGAGGAGCGTAAACTGGATCCTTTGGGTAACTGGTAACCAATGGAAAGATTGGTAGAGAGGGGTTGCCTCAGAGGAGCAGGAGGGAAGGTGGATGAGACAGGCAGAAGAGTACTTTCATCTCCTCTACTCTTATTACCACCAGTTACTAATAAAACTCTAGAAATCCATTATTTTTTGATACTGAAGACCCTTCACCCTTTCTCTGATGTGTCCTTCCAACACCCCAACTCGAACACTGGCCAAACCATGGAAAACCACTACGCTGATACTGAGGACCCTTCATCTATTCCATCTTTGTCTCCAGTCTCAGACTACCACCCAGCAGTGACAGGGCCATGGATATCCAGCATGCTGAGACAAAGACCCTTCACCCTCCCCCATATGTCCTCTCAACCCCACCTCCCTATGGTGATCTTCATGAAATAAAAGGTGTTGTTAAAAACTGAAATGTTTCCTTGTGTGGAATTGCTTACTACAGTCCCGGTAATTAACATATTCTATCGGCTGTCGGTTTGTTTGGTCCCTGGACCTCCACCTGCATAGTTCTGGCTTTGGATGGAAGAGGGGAGGGTTGGGTCCCTCGAAATGGTATTGTTCCAATCTGCATTACACTTGAAGATATTCCTCTCATATCATGTTTTTTGTGATGGTTGGCCCAGAGAACAGGAAGTGAGGGAACACTCAAACCCTTCTCCACACTTTATCTAGAACTTGGCTATCATGTTCTGCCCAAGTTATTCTGTATACGGTATATGCTTTCACAGTGGCTCCAGTGCCCTCTCCTTTATAAATACTGCATGCAGGGGCGTAGAAATAGGGGTTGCAGAGGTTTAAACTGCATCGGGGCCCTTGGGCCAGAGGGGCTCCGAAGGACCCTCCCTCAACTACACTATTAGCTATCTATTGGTCCTGTGCTCATAATAATCACTTCTATAGATACTTTGAATAGTGGTAATCATTAACAAGCTGCTCCCCATCCCCTTCTTGCACCTCTGACACTGTAGTTGCCATTGGCAGGTTTTGGTGCGCCGTATCAATTGTTACGTATAAAGTGCTTGGCGGGCCCCATTGTAAAACTTGCATTGGGGCCCATAGCTCCTTAGCTACGCCACTGGCTGCATGCCTGGAGGCTGAACATTAAACCTGCTGGTTCAGAATGAGTGACTCAGTGTTAAAGGCAGCAGATCACAATGATGACTAGAAACCTCAGCTGGTGTTTTTAGGTCAACAATGGTGGTCTCCACAGCTTATACACAAAAAAAGAGTGATCTGTGTTTGTGCACAGGGACGGACCTAGACCAAGTTGTGCCTGGGGCAAGGTCAGGTTTTGGCGCCTAAAGGTCAGGTTTTGGCGCCTAAACTGCCATTCATTTTGCCACCTTTTTAAGAATTCAGCAAACTGCGCCTGGGGCAAGATACCCGCCTGCCCCCACCCCCCCTAGATCCGTCCCTGTTTGCGCAAGTCCTGAAACTAGACGTGAACCCAATTCAACACATTTTTTTTTTTTTTAAACATAACTCTTTGTGGTCTATGTAGTGAGGAAACTTATCTGAAGCTACACATTTCTGTGTCATGTGAGTATGAAAAGCTTGGGGATTATCAGCTCATGGGAAGAAGTTAGTCAGATCTTCCAGCCTATAAAATGATTATCAGTGGAGAGTTAAGGAGACTTGGGAATATTTTTTACAGACAATAAATTGGGCTTTCTCTGTCATAACACAGGTTTGTAGAAATGTATCAAACACAAGTATTCAAAAGAAAAGAACAGTGCTAAGGAATGTTCACAAAGAAACCCCAATTACCCACAGGGTGTACACAAAACTAAAGCGAGCCATATATCTAGCGATGATGGGCAGATTTGACCAATAGACAAATCTCTCTCTGGTCGAATCTGATTACAGAGAGATCTGTCGGCTGCCCATACACTGCAGACTTATTCCAGATCAAATTCAACATGAAATCTCTCGGGAATCGGCCAAGCCTGCCACCTTTGCCGCTTCGCAGCTGTGTTTGTATGTATGTAATGTAGAAGAGAAAGCGAAGCCGGCACCATCAATGTATTTATGCTCTTTTAGTCAGGTAAAAACATGCAAACAGCCAATATGCGACGTTTCGAGGAGACACCCTCTTTTTCAAGCTGAACTGTGCATGACCAAACATATAATGGCAAATCACTCCTATTTATACACGACATAGACACATGGCAGCCTATCAGCACTATGCTTACTCATTAGCCAATAAGATCAGGTCCTACCAAGTGGACCTGATGGGGAACTCAAGGGCTGCCTACCTGATAGGATCATTTGAAAATGGAGTCAAACCGCCTCCCCATCCAAGCCAGTTCCAGGTGGAGGCAAACGGCTACTCTTTGCTGGGCAGAGCTATGCGGAAACGCACCCCCGCCAGGCCACGCCCACTGGCGGACCTGGGAGGAAACAACCCGCACTGCGTGTGGGAGAGGGCGGCTACCAGCCGTCCGCTCCCCTTCTGCCCAGCAACGCGTGACGTATGCGGAAGAAATTCCGCTATACGCCATGCAGATGTAAACAGAGAGCCTGAGTGTCCGCCCCCTCCAGAGACTAGAGCGTGTGTCAGTTGCCTAGCAACGTCACCGCTCGTGTTCAGTGTGTCGTATATGACACTATGTACAATAGATAGTAGCTGTTTATATGCAACTGATAGTCATATGGAAATGACAGCAATTAGTAATCATGACCTAGGGATATTATATGGATAAATATAAGGAAAGGGGGGGGGGGGAGGGGGGGAAGGGGGGATAAGGACAAAACAAAAGAGAAACACTAGAAAGCATCTGAAATAAAGATAAAAATAAAAATAAAAATAGGGAGGAGGGAAGGAGAGATGAAAAAAAGGCGGCGTCTCAGGGTTCCACTGGAAAAGACTAATAAATGTTAAATACACATATTACGAATCTGTACATATGTCTCACTGAGGCTGTGCACCATGGAGCAACATGGAGCCACATTCGACCTTAGAATCCTTTGTCTCTGAGCTCATGACAAGATGTACTGATATACGTCTGACCATCCATCACTCTGAACAACAAATTAATTTTCTCGACACACTTGTGCAGAGACGGGGTGATAAGCTTGTTACAGATATTTTCGTTAAACCCACTGATGTTAATTCGCTCCTACATTTTGGGAGCTTTCATTCAGAAATGACCAGGAGAGCCATACCCATTGGACAACTACGCAGGGTGCAGACGATAGTTGATGACGGGGCGACCAGACAGCAGAGGTTGACACAGATGACAGATAAATTTTTCCAACGAGGTTATCCGACTGATGTGTTGGAAACAGCACATGATAGATTACGGAAGGGACTGGAGGGAAGACAGAGACGCACTAGGAAAAACATGACTGACCGTATTCCCTTTGTCACGAGGTACAGTACGCAGAGTGAGGAGATCAGTAAGATTATTAGGAAACATTGGTATCTTCTGGCAGACAGTTTCCCGGAGATACCCCATTTTCAGCACTCCCCATTGGTGTCTTATAAAAGAGCGCCAAATTTAAGAGATAGATTGGTACATGCAGACATGGGAGGTGCTGACATGGGAGATATAGATACAAAACGTAAGGGTACATTCCCTTGCCTCAATTGTGTACATTGTGCCTCTGTGACTAAGGGTGAATATATCAGTCACCCACATACTGGTAAAAAATTTAAGATAAATGGCTACTATACTTGTGATACGACTTATGTGATTTATGCCCTTAAATGCCCATGTGGGCTACTATATGTGGGACAGACCACACAGAAGGTTAAAAAAAGATTGTCTTCACATAAACATGCTATAAGGGAGAAATTAGTAGATCAGGCTGTCCCATATCATTTTGTGGCAGCCAATCACCACGTTAGCCAACTTAGGTTCCAGATTATAGAACAGGTGCGTCCATTAAGGAGGGGCGGGGATAGGGAGAGGAGGCTGTTGTGGAGGGAGGCCCACTGGATAAAGAGACTGGACACCATGGAGCCGAGAGGCCTTAACAGAGAACTCGACCTCACGCCTTTTATTTGATGGGCACTTGCTCCATGGTGCACAGCCTCAGTGAGACATATGTACAGATTCGTAATATGTGTATTTAACATTTATTAGTCTTTTCCAGTGGAACCCCGAGACGCCGCCTTTTTTTCATCTCTCCTTCCCTCCTCCCTATTTTTATTTTTATTTTTATCTTTATTTCAGATGCTTTCTAGTGTTTCTCTTTTGTTTTGTCCTTATCCCCCCTTCCCCCCCTCCCCCCCCCCTTTCCTTATATTTATCCATATAATATCCTTAGGTCATGATTACTAATTGCTGTCATTTCCATATGACTATCAGTTGCATATAAACAGCTACTATCTATTGTACATAGTGTCATATACGACACACTGAACACGAGCGGTGACGTTGCTAGGCAACTGACACACGCTCTAGTCTCCGGAGGGGGCGGACACTCAGGCTCTCTGTTTACATCTGCATGGCGTATAGCGGAATTTCTTCCGCATACGTCACGCGTTGCTGGGCAGAAGGGGAGCGGACGGCTGGTAGCCGCCCTCTCCCACACGCAGTGCGGGTTGTTTCCTCCCAGGTCCGCCAGTGGGCGTGGCCTGGCGGGGGTGCGTTTCCGCATAGCTCTGCCCAGCAAAGAGTAGCCGTTTGCCTCCACCTGGAACTGGCTTGGATGGGGAGGCGGTTTGACTCCATTTTCAAATGATCCTATCAGGTAGGCAGCCCTTGAGTTCCCCATCAGGTCCACTTGGTAGGACCTGATCTTATTGGCTAATGAGTAAGCATAGTGCTGATAGGCTGCCATGTGTCTATGTCGTGTATAAATAGGATTGATTTGCCATTATATGTTTGGTCATGCACAGTTCAGCTTGAAAAAGAGGGTGTCTCCTCGAAACGTCGCATATTGGCTGTTTGCATGTTTTTACCTGATTAAAAGAGCATAAATACATTGATGGTGCCGGCTTCGCTTTCTCTTCTGCTGTCAAGATTCTGGAGTGTTGCCAGGATAGCCGAGGCACATCGCTGTTTGTACCTAGGGGAGTGCTCCACCATTTCTTCGACAAAAATATGTATGTAATGTATAAATGTGCTTTAAGTGTGTGTTTATACATTACCTGCCCTGTGTCGCTGTGCAAGTCTGTCTTCCGGTGCTCTTCTATTATTCGCATACACGCTGCCGGCATGGCGCGTGTGTGATGTCACGCACCGGCGTGCTATGTGCCAGCTTGTATGCGGCTACCGGCGTGCTATGTGCCAGCTTGTATGCGGCTACCGGCGTGCTATGTGCCAGCTTGTATGCGGCTACCGGCGTGCTATGTGCCAGCTTGTATGCGGCTACCGGCGTGCTATGTGCCAGCTTGTATGCGGCTACCGGCGTGCTATGTGCCAGCTTGTATGCGGCTACCGGCGTGCTATGTGCCAGCTTGCATGCGGCTACCGGCGTGCTATGTGCCAGCTTGTATGCGGCTACCGGCGTGCTATGTGCCAGCTTGTATGCGGCTACCAGCGTGCTATGTGCCAGCTTGCATGCGGCTACCGGCGTGCTATGTGCCAGCTTGTATGCGGCTACTGGCGTGCTATGTGCCAGCTTGTATGCGGCTACCGGCGTGCTATGTGCCAGCTTGTATGCGGCTACCGGCGTGCTATGTGCCAGCTTGCATGCGGCTACCGGCGTGCTATGTGCCAGCTTGTATGCGGCTACCGGCGTGCTATGTGCCAGCTTGTATGCGGCTACCGGCGTGCTATGTGCCAGCTTGCATGCGGCTACCGGCGTGCTATGTGCCAGCTTGTATGCGGCTACCGGCGTGCTATGCGCCAGCTTGTATGCGGCTACCGGCGTGCTATGTGCCAGCTTGCATGCGGCTACTGGCGTGCTATGTGCCAGCTTGTATGCGGCTACCGGCGTGCTATGTGCCAGCTTGTATGCGGCTACTGGCGTGCTATGTGCCAGCTTGTATGCGGCTACCGGCGTGCTATGTGCCAGCTTGTATGCGGCTACCGGCGTGCTATGTGCCAGCTTGCATGCGGCTACCGGCGTGCTATGTGCCAGCTTGTATGCGGCTACCGGCGTGCTATGTGCCAGCTTGCATGCGGCTACCGGCGTGCTATGTGCCAGCTTGTATGCGGCTACCGGCGTGCTATGCGCCAGCTTGTATGCGGCTACCGGCGTGCTATGTGCCAGCTTGCATGCGGCTACCGGCGTGCTATGCGCCAGCTTGTATGCGGCTACCGGCGTGCTATGTGCCAGCTTGCATGCGGCTACTGGCGTGCTATGTGCCAGCTTGTATGCGGCTACCGGCGTGCTATGTGCCAGCTTGTATGCGGCTACTGGCGTGCTATGTGCCAGCTTGTATGCGGCTACCGGCGTGCTATGTGCCAGCTTGTATGCGGCTACCGGCGTGCTATGTGCCAGCTTGCATGCGGCTACCGGCGTGCTATGTGCCAGCTTGTATGCGGCTACCGGCGTGCTATGTGCCAGCTTGCATGCGGCTACCGGCGTGCTATGTGCCAGCTTGTATGCGGCTACCGGCGTGCTATGCGCCAGCTTGTATGCGGCTACCGGCGTGCTATGTGCCAGCTTGCATGCGGCTACTGGCGTGCTATGTGCCAGCTTGTATGCGGCTACTGGCGTGCTATGTGCCAGCTTGTATGCGGCTACCGGCGTGCTATGTGCCAGCTTGTATGCGGCTACTGGCGTGCTATGTGCCAGCTTGTATGCGGCTACCGGCGTGCTATGTGCCAGCTTGTATGCGGCTACCGGCGTGCTATGTGCCAGCTTGTATGCGGCTACCGGCGTGCTATGTGCCAGCTTGCATGTGGCTACCGGCGTGCTATGTGCCAGCTTGTATGCGGCTACCGGCGTGCTATGCGCCAGCTTGTATGCGGCTACCGGCGTGCTATGTGCCAGCTTGCATGCGGCTACTGGCGTGCTATGTGCCAGCTTGTATGCGGCTACTGGCGTGCTATGTGCCAGCTTGTATGCGGCTACCGGCGTGCTATGTGCCAGCTTGTATGCGGCTACTGGCGTGCTATGTGCCAGCTTGTATGCGGCTACCGGCGTGCTATGTTCCAGCTTGTATGCGGCTACCGGCGTGCTATGTGCCAGCTTGTATGCGGCTACCGGCGTGCTATGTGCCAGCTTGTATGCGGCTACCGGCGTGCTATGTGCCAGCTTGTATGCGGCTACCGGCGTGCTATGTGCCAGCTTGTATGCGGCTAGTAGAAGACAAGCACCACGACATAGGACAGGTTATGTATAAATGCCTTGCCGCATTTGTTAATCGTCGTCTGCAAGAAATGCTTGGTATCTATTAACGGGTTGCAAGTAGGAACTTTGATGCAAGATGTCATTTTGAACATATGAAACGCTTGTAACGCTGGTCTGTGCTGGGTCAGCACTTATATCTGGTGAGAGGCTCAATTATATGCTGGGTGAAGGCACACTGGGAGAGACCTGGGGAGCACACTGGTGATAAGTAGTGAAGTGCTAAGCGGTATCACACTATTGCTGTGCATTTTTCTTGCATGCCCTGAGTGTTGAAGAACCTGGAAGGAGAGCCGCCTGCAGGGATGTGTGGACTGACACTGGCAGAGCCCGAAAACGCACTTGCCGATCGTATTAGGTTGGCCAACTGTTCCGGTGAGCGTATATAGTTTCTCATGAGGATGCTGTGAAGAGTTTATTGGAACTGTATGGAGATTTGAGAAGATTTATATCTAGGGACTCTCTAATGCTGATCTCAGTGGCCATTCCAGTTTTATATATAGCTGTTTGAAAAAACTGTGAATACTTTTTTTTAGTGTAAACCAGGCTATGAAGTAGTGTGATACACTGTTTTATAATCCTCTATTTAGCATGAGTTGTTGAGCACATTGCCCTTTTTTATGGTTATTAACTTTGCACTGAGTACACACTCTATTTGGCAGTTTGGCGTATTGAGGAGGAGATATATATACAGTGGCTTGCAAAAGTATTGGGCCCCCTTGAAGTTTTCCACATTTTGTCACATTACTGCCACAAACATGCATCAATTTTATTGGAATTCCACATGAAAGACCAATACAAAGTGGTGTACATGTGAGAAGTGGAACGAAAATCATACATCATTCCAAACATTTTTTAAAAATAAATAACTGCAAAGTTGGGTGTGCGTAATTATTCGGCCCCCTGAGTCAATACTTTGTAGAACCACCTTTTGCTGCAATTACAGCTGCCAGTCTTTTAGGGTATGTCTCTACCAGCTTTGCACATCTAGAGACTGAAATCCTTGCCCATTCTTCTGTGCAAAACAGCTCCAGCTCAGTCAGATTAGATGGACAGCATTTGTGAACAGCAGTTTTCAGATCTTGCCACACATTCTTGTTTGGATTTAGATCTGGACTTTGACTGGGCCATTCTAACACATAGATTTGTTTTGTTTTAAACCATTCCATTGTTGCCCTGGCTTTATATTTAGGGTCATTGTCCTGCTGGAAGGTGAACCTCCGCCCCAGTCTCAAGTCTTTTGCAGACTCAAAGAGGTTTTCTTCCAAGATTGCCCTGTATTTGGCTCCATCCATCTTCCCATCAACTCTGACCAGCTTCCCTGTCCCTGCTGAAGAGATGCACCCCCCGAGCATGATGCTGCCACCACCATATTTGACAGTGGGGGTGGTGTGTTCAGAGTGATGTGCAGTGTTAGTTTTCTGCCACACATAGCGTTTTGCATTTTGGCCAAAAAGTTCCATTTTGGTCTCATCCGACCAGAGCACCTTCTTCCACATGGTTGCTGTGTCCCCCACATGGCTTGTGGCAAACTGCAAACTGGACTTCTTATGCTTTCTGTTAACAATGCCTTTCTTCTTGCCACTCTTCCATAAAGGCCAACTTTGTACAGTGCATGACTAATAGTTGTCCTATGGACAGAGTCTCCCACCTGAGCTGTAGATCTCTGCAGCTCGTCCAGAGTCACCATGGGCCTCTTGACTGCATTTCTGATCAGCGCTCTCCTTGTTCGGCCTGTGAGTTTAGGTGGATGGACTTGTCTTGGTAGGTTTACAGTTGTACCATACGCCTTCCGTTTCTGAATGATTGCTTGAACAGTGCTCCTTGGGATGTTCAAGGCTTTGGAAATTTTTTTGTAGCCTAAGCCTGCTTTAAATTTCTCAATACCTTGATCACTGACCTGTCTTGGACCTGTCTTGTGAGTTCTTTGGACTACACGGTGTTGTTGCTCCCAATATTCTCTTAGACAACCTCTGAGGCCCTCACAGAGCAGCTGTATTTGTACTGACATTAGATTACACACAGGCGCACTCTATTTAGTCATTAGCACTCATCAGGCAATGTCTATAGGCAACTGACTGCACTCAGATCAAAGGGGGCCGAATAATTATGCACACACCACTTTGCAGTTATTTATTTGTAAAAAATGTTTGGAATCATGTATGATTTTCGTTCCACTTCTCATGTGCACAGCCGTCTCACCCATCAGGCAACTCTAAATTATTGCCTGGAGCGCCACAGGCGGAGAGAGCGCAAAACCACCGCTACTGCAGTGTGTTTTTTATTTATTTACATTCATGCTTGCCCTACTCAGTGCCCGAGTGCTGCCTCTGGTACCGCCCCCTCTCCTCTCATTCAGAGCGAGCAGCCACACAGATTTGATCCAGCAGATCGAAGATGCTGCTTTGCTCCGCCCCTTCCTGCCTCTCTCTACTGTGCTTGACACAGTTTGAAAAAGAGAGCGGCAAGCAGGAATGAAGAGGCCAGAGAGCGGAGGAAGAAGGAGGCAGAGCTGATCCGTGATGCAGAGCCTCCAGAGGTAGATGCTGCTGGAGATGATGGGGACTCGGAGGCTCATCTATGCTGGCTGCCTAAGTGATCTTAGGCAGAGAGAGGGCAGCAAGCAAATGGCTACATCAAACCCTGCAAGGGCGCAGACTGCAGGCAGCACACAGTAAGTAATTACAGGCATCTTTCACGTTGCCCCTACTGATCTATCCCAGCTGCCAATCCCCATCATCAGAGAGAGAGACACAAGGCTCACTGCAAAGTTACTTCCTGCCTGCGTGATGGAGCTAATTGTTTCTCCTCTGCACTGTGTGATGCAGGCTGGGTGTCTGCTGGGTAGTGTTGTCCGGATCATGAACGATTCGGATCTTTGATCCGAATCTATTTTATGAGTCGATCATCCGAATCATCAAAATGAACGATTCGGATCGCAAAAGGGGCGGGGCCAGGAGCGACACGCCCCCTCTCAGCGGGCAGCGGGGTCCTGGAAGCAGGGATCGCTCTGTTGGATGGGAGGCAGCCTTGCAGGGAGACAGGTAGATAAGAGAGAGGGGACATGGGTGCCACTGCCAGATATGTGTAGAGAACACATACTGGCTATAACGTGCTGCCCATTATAGGCTGTCTGTTCCGTAGTTGTGCACAGTGAACACATTGGAAACTTTTGGCTCAGCACAGCTCAGTAACTTTGCAGGCACTGTGATTGCTGGGCAATTATATGATCCTCCTGCACTCGGCACTAAACAGCTGCACTTATCTTCTGGGAATGCTTTCTTTCACTGTGCGACCTTTTCTTTCAAAGTGTACAGATGAACATATAGGTGAAATATATGTAAAGCATATGACTTCAGCATGTGGGTATTACGTGCAAACATTTCTGCTCTCTGCTCGTCCCTCCTCCCTTCTCTGTCCACTCCCTGCCCTCTGTCCATCTTCTCCCCTTCTCTGTGTGTCCACCCCCCTCCCCTTCTCCTGTCCACAGACCTGTCCTGCTGTTCATTTCACCCCCGAATGCTTCCGGTAGTAAAATGATCCGAGATTCGGATCAAAGATCCGGATCTCTTCAATGATCCGATTCGAATTATCCGGATCATTGAAAAGATCCGAACTTCCCATCTCTACTGCTGGGCTCTTTCAGGGATCAGTGAAGGATGGGCATGGCTTCTGCAGAGACGTTTCTGACAGGAGTTTATCTCCTGTACTGTGGTGTCGGGTGTCACAGGAGCTGGATGACTGTCCGTGCAGGATCAGCAGAGGCATGTCCTCATGTGTAAATGTATGCTGCAACCCTGCTGTGCCCTGAATTTCACAAGTATAGCACATGAATATAATGTGATGTCTAATGAATGTTTGTGTTGATGTAGCAGTCTGTATATTTAGCACTGATTTTGGTTACATGCTTAAAGTGTACCTGAGACAGTACACTCACTGTGCCTTATTTATACTTACCTGGGACTTCCTTCAGCCCCATGAGGACTATAAGCGCCCTCACCATCCTCCCTAGTCGCTCTGTTGTCGCCTTCTGTATTTTCTTAAAGAGAATCTGTATTGTTAAAATCGCACAAAAGTAAACATACCAGTGCGTTAGTGGACATCTCCTATTCCCCTCTGTCACAATTTTGCCGCTCCCCGCCGCATTAAAAGTGGTTAAAAACAGTTTTAAAAAGTTTGTTTATAAACAAACAAAATGGCTACCAAAACAGGAAGTAGGTTGATGTACAGTATGTCCACACATAGAAAATACATCCATACACAAGCAGGCTGTATACAGCCTTCCTTTTGAATCTCAAGAGATCATTTGTGTGTTTCTTTCCCCCCTGAGGGGGGAATGCATAGCAGAACCACAACACTGAAGAACTTGGCAGCCTTCCAGACACAGGCTGACAAGTCTGACAAGGGAAAGATACATTGATTTATTACAGAGACTGTGATAGTACAAAGTGCTGCAGTAAGCCAGAACACATTAGAATAGCTTTTGAAACTTGTAGGATGATAAAAAACAGGATGCAATTTTTGTTACGGAGTCTCTTTAAGTCATGGCCAGTCGTGGTGTTCTGCACATGCCCAGTCACGAGTGTGCCCCATTCTTCACCCAAGCGCAAAATACTCCCAGCCACGGCAACGTGTGACCAAGCTGCACATGCACAGAGCACTGCAACTGAAAAAGATACGTGAGGCGATGCTGGGTCGAAGGAGTGGTTGATATGGACGACGAGGAAGCTGGCGGTCCTTATGGGGTGGGAGGAAACCTAAAGTATAAATTAGGCACAGTGAACTGTCTGAGGTCCACTTTAACAGCTGAGTGTCAGTGCCTGAAATGATAGAATGCAATAATTATCAATTTGCTGTGAATGCTTGAGCTTTCTAAGCTACACATAACTGTATTAAAAGTAAAGATAATCATTCCTTTGGTATGTAAAGAATGAGACTGTGTTGTTGGATGTAACATCATGCATACCTTGACGCCAGGAAACTGTACAGGAATGGGAGGAAGGCATACGCAGCATGTAAGAATGGGGCGTGTCTAAAAGTGTGGCAGGGGCATGTCTTAGTGTCCCTCTTTCCAGGCTCCAAAAGTTGGGAGGTATGACGTGTGTGCAGCCAGCGTGTGACGCACCAGGCATTCGGGTGCCACCGCTGGCTTCAGACAGGAGACTGTGCTTCCTTGACGTGCCCCCCTGGCCCCATTCGCTTGTTTGTTGTGTGTCTCCCTCAGAGCTCCAGAGGCACAGCAGGCAGCAGGTAGTCCAGCACACCCTGTGTGTGTGGGAATAAGGACTGGTGCTGTGTGGGGTGGGGGCGCCCTGGGAGGGGGGGCGCCAAAGGTTTTCTTGCCTGGAGTGACAAAATGGCTAGAAACGCCCCTGCTCATGTGTACACCACTTTGTGTTGGTCTTTCATGTGGAATTCCAATAAAATTGATTCATGTTTGTGGCAGTGATATGACAAAATGTGGAAAACTTCAAGAGGGCGAATACTTTTGCAACCCACTGTATATATTTACTTTTTATTGTGAGGAGCGCAGGGTTAAAAGACCCCCCTAATGTATAAACGCACAGCACATTTATACATTGTGGGAACAGCACCAGAGGTATCGTCGCTTGTCCCAATATCGCTCAATGTTACCACCGCGGACCCAATCTAGCAAGTCAGCCCCACATCTTGCTGCATGTCCGACAGATTAATGTGACCATGTGCATGTCGGTCAGACATACAGTACACATGGCGGCACTGATTTTCTTCCGAGCTAAAAACAAGGCAGTCCTCTTCACAAATGTATGCGTAATAAATTCAATTCACCACAGGCTGCGGAATGCCGGGAAGGCACTAGAAAAAAACAGACATGCCTCTATTGCCTTTTCTATCCTCGCTTATCTGCACTGCTTTTTACAGGCCTCTCCCCCTCTCTGAAGATCTGGAAGTTTAGTACCAGTACTAGAAGGGGCGTATAAGTGTGTGTTTGTGTAATATCAGGCGAGGTGGGCAACAGCGCTCATAGATGGCAATTATTTTTTTTAATTTTTTGGTCTGCTTGGTTGTATACAGTATTTCACCAATAAGCTGTTTTTGTATTTTTTGATATACCGTGAGCGACCATGCTGTAATTATTTATTGATCCTTGAGCATTTTCAAAAACGTATGCATTTTTACATGCAGCCCATAGACTTTCCCGCAATGCAAGCATTTCTGCCTAGTGTATTCTAGTGTACTCCCTCTGACACAGGTGACCTGGGTTCTAATCTCATTCTCAGCTCTTCCTGTTCAGCAGGAAACCTTGGGCAAGCCTCCCTATTGCCTGTAGAGCGCCCCCTAGTGGCTGTAGCTCTGACGCTTTGAGTCCTTCAGGAGAAAAGCGCAATATCTGTGTCTCCGCCCAGTCTATTCCTATCCTGAATGTACCAATACTTTCCAATGAGCCACACATCGGTAGTTCTCTGACTTACCACTAGATGGAGGCAATGTCAGTTTGTACAAGTCACACACTGATACGGTTACCAAGAGTTATCTCCCGATATATCCCTTTCTCTGAGGAGTGGTTCACACATAAAAAGGTGTTCAGTCTTGAGTTGGCATCAGTTTTGTTTCTATGTCTGTGTTCACACATAAAAGTGTACATGTCCAGTCAGGTAAAACTGATAGAAAACTGAAGCAAAACTGACAGGACTGGACTGGAAATGTGCAGATTTATGTGTGAATCAAGCCTTAGCCCAGCAAGTTTTCATATTCTCCTCACTACCTAATGTGCAGGAAGCCTAGGAATTTATAGAAAGCAAAGAAATTATCATTGCAATAGCAAAAACTGACGATATACACTGCAGGAGCAGTGTGTGAAGGCGGGGTAACCTGCAGGAGCGGTGTGTGAAGGCGGGGTACCCTGCAGGAGCGGTGTGTGAAGGCGGGGTACCCTGCAGGAGGGGTGTGTGAAGGCGGGGTACCCTGCAGGAGCGGTGTGTGAAGGCGGGGTACCCTGCAGGAGCGGTGTGTGAAGGCGGGGTAACCTGCAGGAGCGGTGTGTGAAGGCGGGGTACCCTGCAGGAGCGGTGTGTGAAGGCGGGGTACCCTGCAGGAGCGGTGTGCGAAGGCGGGGCACCCTGCAGGAGCGGTGTGCGAAGGCGGGGTAACCTGCATGAGCGGTGTGTGAAGGCGGGGTAACCTGCAGGAGCGGTGTGTGAAGACGGGGTACTCTGCAGGAGCAGTGTGTGAAGGAGGGGTACCCTGCAGGAGAGGTGTGTGAAGGCGGGGTACCCTGCAGGAGAGGTGTGTGAAGGCGAAGTACCCGGCAGGAGCGGTGTTTGAACCTGCAGGAGCAGTGTGTGAAGGCGGGGTAACCTGCAGGAGCGGTGTGTGAAGGCAGGGTAACCTGCAGGAGCAGTGTGTGAAGGCGGGGTACCCTGCAGGAGCAGTGTGTGATGGCGGGGTACCCTGCAGGAGCAGTGTGTGAAGGCGGGGTACCCTGCAGGAGCGGTGAGTGATGGTGGGGTACCCTGCAGGAGCGGTGTGTGAAGGCGTGGTACCCTGCAGGAGCGGTGAGTGATGGCGGGGAACCCTGCAGGAGTTGTAGGAGTGTGTTGTTGTCCATAGCACACAAGTGATTGAGGTGTAATCTCACCACAGTCTATCTGTTGATTCTCTCCCAGCCCACACACTGTTACAGATTTAAGTCCGCTGTGGCGATTGTTCCATCTCTCTCAATTGCAGCCAGATTTGTGGATTTGGGAGAGTGAGACAATTTATTCCGGAATGTCCTGAACTCGCCACCCAGCCGTCATGCCCCGCTTATCACTTCATTATCAGACGGGCGCTGCTGGACCTGTCATTGTGGTGCTGTGACAAATGCCATTCCTGCTGTCCCCCAGGATGGTGAGTATAATGGGGGCCTCATCGCTGGCATAGCATGAGGTGGTAATGAGACAGGTCGTGTTTCCTGTAAGCTCAGGCTGGCACAGGGCGTGCTGGACCCTGACATTCCTCTTATGAACGAGAAGATATATCTGTCTTATATCTGTCTTCATGGGTACATTGGAAGAATAGCGGGCATTGCAGGGCACACATGGCGGCTGTGGAGGGGAGGGGGGGGGGGGGGGGAGGAAGGTCTGGACACTAGCCTGGCAGTTTATTTCTAGATTTACTCTGGTGGTGACCATACTGCATCATTATCTATACTGCCCAGGCCTCCTCATTCCAGGCAGATCTTTGCTGGGTTGTAGAATTAAATGGTAGTACCAAACGTTTTTTTCCACAGCTGGTTACTCAGCAACAAGAAAGGGATTTGGGTTCCGATTGCAGTATGGCAGACTGGAACCTCACTGTGACTGAACCGGTTTCCTTTTGCTATATACGGTATTATACCCAATGCATCTTGCATCTTTTCCATACGCTGGTAGATGTGTCGATAGATGGACTGCAGTGCACCCACTTTTGAACCAGAAAAAACGGCAGAGGCGCCTGACCTGGGCTACAGAGAAGCAGCACTGGACTGTTGCTCAGTGATCCAAAGTACTTTTTTCGGATGAAAGCAACTTTTACATGTCATTCGGAAATCAAGGTGCCAGAGTCTGGAGGAAGACTGGGGAGAGGGAAATGCCAAAATGCCTGAAGTCCAGTGTCAAGTACCCACAGTCAGTGATGGTCTGGGGTGCCATGTCAGCTGCTGGTGTTGGTCCACTGTGTTTTATCAAGGGCAGGGTCAATGCAGCTAGCTATCAGGAGATTTTGGAGCACTTAATGCTTCCATCTGCTGAAAAGCTTTATGGAGATGAAGATTTCATTTTTCAGCACGACCTGGCACCTGATCACAGTGCCAAAACCACTGGTAAATGGTTTACTGACCATGGTATCACTGTGCTCAATTGGCCTGCCAACTCTCCTGACTTGAACCCCATAGAGAATCTGTGGGATATTGTGAAGAGAAAGTTGAGAGACGCAACACTCTGGATGAGCTTAAGGCCGCTATCGAAGCATCCTGGGCCTCCATAACACCTGAGCAGTGCCACAGGCTGATTGCCTCCATGCCACGCCGCATTGAAGCAGTCATTTCTGCAAAAGGATTCCCGACCAAGTATTGAGTGCATAACTGAACATAATTATTTGAAGGTTGACGTTTTTTGTTTCAAAAACATTTTTCTATTATTGGTCGGATGAAATATGCTTATTTTTTGAGATAGGAATTTTGGGTTTTCATGAGCTGTATGCCAAATCATCAATATTAACCCATTCAGGTTCCGTCGTTTTCACGTGAGAAATGTTCACCTCCCATTCATTAGCCTATAACTTTATCACTACTTATCACAATGCACTGATCTATATCTTGTTTTTTCCGCCACCAATTAGGCTTTCTTTGGGGGGTACATTTTGCTAAGAGCCACTTTACTGTAAATGCATTTTAACAGGAAGAATAAGAAAAAAACGGAAAAAATTCATTATTTCTCAGTTTTCAACCATTATAGTTTTAAAATAATACATGCCTCCATAATTAAAACTCACGTATTGTATTTGCCCATATGTCCCGGTTATTACACCGTTAAAATTATGCCCCTATCACAATGTATGGCGACAATATTTTATTTGGGAATAAAGGTGCATTTTTTCCGTTTTGCATCCATCACTATTTACAAGTTTAAAATAAAAAAAATATAGAAATATTTCATCTTTACATTAATATTTAAAAAGTTTAGACCCTTAGGTAAATATTTACATGTTTTTGTTTTTTTTATTGTAATGTTTTTTTTTTTTTATAGTAAACATTTTATTTGGGTAGTTTTGGGAGGGTGGGAGGTAAACAATAGATTTATAATGTAAATGTGTGTTAATTTGAATTTTTTTTTTTTACAGGTGTAGTATTACTTTTTGGCCACAAGATGGCGGCCATGAGTTTGTTTACATGACGTCACTCTAAGCGTAACATACGCTTACAGTGACGCATCGGGAAGGGAACGGCCAGAAAAGGCGCAGCTTCCGAGAGAAGCTGTCGCTTTTTCAGCGGGGGAAAGGAATCAATGATCGGGCACCATAGCCCGAATACATTGATTCCCTGGCAACCGAATCCGCGGCCGGGAGTGCGCATGGTTCCTGGACGTAGAAACTACGTCCAGGAACCAAAATAGGTTAAAACAATAAACGGCTGGAACTACTTCAGTTGTGTGTAATGAATCTAAAATATATTAAAGTCTAATGTTTATCAGTACATTACAGAAAATAATGAACTTTATCACAATATGCTAATTTTTTGAGAAGATCCTGTATATGCACTGAGATTGCATGTTCTCCCCATGTCTGTGTGAGTTTCCTCCGGACACTCTGGTTTCCTCCCACATCCCCAAAACATACAGATAAATTAATTGACTCCCACCTAAACTGGCTGTAGATTATGAGGGACAGATGAGTATGGTAGCTCCCCTGCGGACCTATTGCTACGCCCCTGTGACTATGGTAGGATTATATTGTGAGCTCCACTGAGGACTGTCAGTGACATGACTATGTACTCTGTGTGCTGCAGAAGATGTCAGGGCTATATAAATACACAATAATATGGTAGGAAATGAGACTATGACTATGGTAATATTAGATTGTGAGCTCCTCTGAGGACAGTCAGTGACATGACTATGTACTCTGTAATGTCCTGCAGAAGATGTCAGTGCTATATTAATACATCATAATAATATTATGGTAGGACAATAGACTATGAATATGGTGGCATAAGGTTGTGAGCTCATCTGAGGACAGTCAGTGACATGACTATGTACTCTGTAAAGTGCTGCAGAAGATGTCAGTGCTTTATAAATAAATAAGAATAATATCGTAGGACATTACACTAGGACTATGGTAGGACTAGATTGTGAGCTCCTCTGGAGACAGTTAGTGACTATGTACTCTATAAACTGCTGCAGAAAACATCGTAATAATAAATGTGCTAATCGTACTTAGACTTTCAGTTTGCATTTGTTATGTTTCCCGTGTCTGAAAATAAATTGTGCAGGTTTGGGCTGCTGCTGGTAGTGGTATCACAGCAAACTAAATGGATACATTAAAATCTTAGATTTTAATCTTAAAGACATCTGTGCAGGTCCATAGACGACCAATGCGCCTTTCGATCCATCCGTTTATCCAGGACCCTCCGCTGCAGAGAGTGGGACAGTATAGGACATGTGACCCGACCTTTCACCTCTGTGGTGCTCAGCTCGGCTGGGATATACGCTCATCAGACTGGCCCCCATGTGTGTCGCATTCCCACAGCTCCAACTTCAAAGCACAATCCTCTTCCTCGCAGTTATGCCATCCTTAGTTTTATGGACGATCCCCGCAGCGTCCAACTGTGCGACCGCCACATTCTGGAATGTTCTGGGGGGATAGAGTGTCACGGGGGCCCACTGAGCGCGTCACATGTGTACAATGAATTTCTATAGGATGAGACAAGCCGGGAATGTGTCACATTGTTTGGCTCCATGTAAAGGACACGCGGGTCACACCCCATCAACCGCACAAAACTGCCGCATCCAACACAACTGAGTCCTCCAGCAGCACAGAGTATATCAGGAGAGGAGAGTTAGATAAAGAAAGGGGCAGAGTCCTCCAGCAGGACAGAGTATATCAGGAGAGGAGAGTTAGATAAGGAAGGAGCATAGTCCTCCAGCAGCACAGAGTATCAGGAGAGGGGAGTTAGATAGAGGAGGGAGCAGAGTCCTCCAGCAGCACAGAGTATATCAGGAGAGGGGAGTTAGATAGTGGAAGGAGCAGAGTCCTCCAGCAGCACAGAGTATATCAGGAGAGGGGAGTTAGATAGAGGAAGGAGCAGAGTCCTCCAGCAGCACAGAGTATATCAGGAGAGGATAGATAGACAAGGGAGCAGAGTCCTCCAGCAGCACAGAGTATATCAGGAGAGGAGAGTTAGATAGTGGAAGGAGCAGAGTCCTCCAGCAGCACAGAGTATATCAGGAGAGGAGAGTTAGATAGAGGAAGGAGCAGAGTCCTCCAGCAGCACAGAGTATATCAGGAGAGGATAGATAGACAAGGGAGCAGAGTCCTCCAGCAGCACAGAGTATATCAGGAGAGAAGAGTTAGATAGAGGAAGGAGCAGAGTCCTCCAGCAGCACAGAGTATATCAGGAGAGGAGAGTTAGATAGAGGAGGGAGCAGAGCCCTCCAGCAGCACAGAGTATATCAGGAGAGGAGAGTTAGAGGAAGGTGCAGAGTCCTCCAGCAGCACAGAGTATATCAGGAGAGGAGGGTTAGATAGAGAAGGGAGCAGAGTCCTCCAGCAGCACAGAGTATATCAGGAGAGGATAGATAGACAAGGGAGCAGAGTCCTCCAGCAGCACAGAGTATATCAGGAGAGGAGAGTTAGATAGTGGAAGGAGCAGAGTCCTCCAGCAGCACAGAGTATATCAGGAGAGGAGAGTTAGATAGAGGAAGGAGCAGAGTCCTCCAGCAGCACAGAGTATATCAGGAGAGGATAGATAGACAAGGGAGCAGAGTCCTCCAGCAGCACAGAGTATATCAGGAGAGAAGAGTTAGATAGAGGAAGGAGCAGAGTCCTCCAGCAGCACAGAGTATATCAGGAGAGGAGAGTTAGATAGAGGAGGGAGCAGAGCCCTCCAGCAGCACAGAGTATATCAGGAGAGGAGAGTTAGAGGAAGGTGCAGAGTCCTCCAGCAGCACAGAGTATATCAGGAGAGGAGGGTTAGATAGAGAAGGGAGCAGAGTCCTCCAGCAGCACAGAGTATATCAGGAGAGGGGAGGTAGAGGAAGGTGCAGAGTCCTCCAGCAGCACAGAGTATATCAGGAGAGGAGAGTTAGATAGTGGAAGGAGCAGAGTCCTCCAGCAGCACAGAGTATATCAGGAGAGGAGAGTTAGATAGAGGAAGGAGCAGAGTCCTCCAGCAGCACAGAGTATATCAGATGAGGAGAGTTAGATAGAGGAAGGAGCAGAGTCCTCCAGCAGCACAGAGTATATCAGCAGAGGAGGGTTAGATAGAGGAAGGAGCAGAGTCCTCCAGCAGCACAGAGTATATCAGGAGAGGAGAGTTAGATAAAGGAAGGAACAGAGTCCTCCAGCAGCACAGAGTATATCAGGAGAGGGGAGTTAGATAGAGGAGGGAGCAGAGTCCTCCAGCAGCACAGAGTATATCAGGAGAGGAGGGTTAGATAGAGGAAGGAGCAGAGTCCTCCAGCAGCACAGAGTATATCAGGAGAGGGGAGTTAGATAAAGGAAGGAGCAGAGTCATCCAGCAGCACAGAGTATATCAGGAGAGGAGAGTTAGAGGAAGGAGCAGAGTCCTCCAGCAGCACAGAGTATATCAGGAGAGGAGAGTTAGATAGAGGAAGGAGCAGAGTCCTCCAGCACCACAGAGTATATCAGGAGAGGAGAGTTAGAGGAAGGAGCAGAGTCCTCCAGCAGCACAGAGTATATCAGGAGAGGAGAGTTAGAGGAAGGAGCAGAGTCCTCCAGCAGCACAGAGTATATCAGGAGAGGATAGTTAGATAGAGGAAGAAGCAGAGTCCTCCAGCAGCACAGAGTATATCAGGATAGGAGAGTTAGAGGAAGGAGCAGAGTCCTCCAGCAGCACAGAGTATATCAGGAGAGGAGCGTTAGAGGAAGGAGCAGAGTCCTCCAGCAGCACAGAGTATATCAGGAGAGGAGAGTTAGATAGAGGAAGGAGCAGAGTCCTCCAGCAGCACAGAGTATATCAGGATAGGAGAGTTAGAGGAAGGAGCAGAGTCCTCCAGCAGCACAGAGTATATCAGGAGAGGAGCGTTAGAGGAAGGAGCAGAGTCCTCCAGCAGCACAGAGTATATCAGGAGAGGAGAGTTAGAGGAAGGAGCAGAGTCCTCCAGCAGCACAGAGTATATCAGCAGAGGAGGGTTAGATAGAGGAAGGAGCAGAGTCCTCCAGCAGCACAGAGTATATCAGGAGAGGATAGTTAGATAGAGGAAGGAGCAGAGTCCTCCAGCAGCACAGAGTATATCAGGATAGGAGAGTTAGAGGAAGGAGCAGAGTCCTCCAGCAGCACAGAGTATATCAGGAGAGGAGCGTTAGAGCAAGGAGCAGAGTCCTCCAGCAGCACAGAGTATATCAGGAGAGGAGAGTTAGAGGAAGGAGCAGAGTCCTCCAGCAGCACAGAGTATATCAGCAGAGGAGGGTTAGATAGAGGAAGGAGCAGAGTCCTCCAGCAGCACAGAGTATATCAGGAGAGGAGAGTTAGAGGAAGGAGCAGAGTCCTCCAGCAGCACAGAGTATATCAGGAGAGGAGAGTTAGAGAAAGGAGCAGAGTCCACCAGCAGCACAGAGTATATCAGGAGAGGAGAGTTAGATAGTGGGAGGAGCAGAGTCCTCCAGCAGCACAGAATATATCAGGAGAGGAGAGTTAGATAGAGGAGGGAGCAGAGTCCTCCAGCAGCACAGAGTATATCAGGAGAGGGGAGTTATATAAAGGAAGGAGCAGAGTCCTCCAGCAGCACAGAGTATATCAGGAGAGGAGAGTTATATAAAGGAAGGAGCAGAGTCCTCCAGCAGCACAGAGTATATCAGGAGAGGAGAGTTAGATAGTGGAAGGAGCAGAGTCCTCCAGCAGCACAGAGTATATCAGGAGAGGGGAGTTAGAGGAAGGAGCAGAGTCCTCCAGCAGCACAGAGTATATCAGGAGAGGATAGATAGACAAGGGAGCAGAGTCCTCCAGCAGCACAGAGTATATCAGGAGAGAAGAGTTAGAGGAAGGAGCATAGTCCTCCAGCAGCACAGAGTATATCAGGAGAGGAGAGTTAGAGGAAGGAGCAGAGTCCTCCAGCAGCACAGAGTATATCAGGAGAGGAGAGTTAGAGGAAGGAGCATAGTCCTCCAGCAGCACAGAGTATATCAGGAGAGGAGAGTTAGATAGAGGAGGGAGCAGAGTCCTCCAGCAGCACAGAGTATATCAGGAGAGTAGCGTTAGATAGAGGAAGGAGCAGAGTCCTCCAGCAGCACAGAGTATATCAGGAGAGGAGAGTTAGATAGAGGAAGGAGCAGAGTCCTCCAGCAGCACAGAGTATATCAGGAGAAGAGAGTTAGAGGAAGGAGCAGAGTCCTCCAGCAGCACAGAGTATATCAGGAGAGGAGAGTTAGAGGAAGGAGCATAGTCCTCCAGCAGCACAGAGTATATCAGGAGAGGAGCGTTAGATAGAGGAAGGAGCAGAGTCCTCCAGCAGCACAGAGTATATCAGGAGAGGAGCGTTAGATAGAGGAAGGAGCAGAGTCATCCAGCAGCACAGAGTATATCAGGAGAGGAGCGTTAGATAGAGGAAGGAGCAGAGTCCTCCAGCAGCACAGAGTATATCAGGAGAAGAGAGTTAGAGGAAGGAGCAGAGTCCTCCAGCAGCACAGAGTATATCAGGAGAGGAGAGTTAGATAAAGGAAGGAGCAGAGTCCTCCAGCAGCACAGAGTATATCAGGAGAAGAGAGTTAGAGGAAGGAGCAGAGTCCTCCAGCAGCACAGAGTATATCAGGAGAGGAGGGTTAGATAGAGGAAGGAGCAGAGTCCTCCAGCAGCACAGAGTACATCAGGAGAGGGGAGTTAGAGGAAGGAGCAGAGTCCTCCAGCAGCACAGAGTATATCAGGAGAGTTAGATAAAGGAATAGTAATGGCTTGAATCTCCGATTTTAGGTCCGTGAACATCGAACACGAACTTCCGCAAAAGTTTGTGTTCACGCGAACCGCAATAGACTTCAATGGGCAGGCAAACTTTCAAAACTACAAACACTAATTCTAGCCACAACAGTGATGGAAAAGATGTTTCAAGGGGTCTAACACCTGGAGGGGGCAGGGCGGAGTGGGATACACGCCCAAAATCCCGGGGAAAAATACGGATTTGACGCACAGCAGGGTTTTAAGGGCAGAAATCACATTGGATGCTAAATTGGAGGCATAAAGTGCTTTTAAACATCTTGCATGTGTATACATCAATCAGGGAGTGTAATTAGTGTACTGCTTCACACTGACAGACCAAACTCACTGTGTAACGCACCGCAAACAGCTGTTTGCGTAGTGACGGCCGTGCTGGACTGGTGCGCACCATGGCGAGAGTGCAGGCGATAGCGGTTTTCAAGCCCATATGGTCGCCGGGCTGAGGTAGCTGAATGACAGAACAACAGTGACTGAGTGTCCAGCTGATCGAATTTGGTCACAGAGTATATCAGGAGAGGAGAGTTAGAGGAAGGAGCAGAGTCCTCCAGCAGCACAGAGTATATCAGCAGAGGAGGGTTAGATAGAGGAAGGAGCAGAGTCCTCCAGCAGCACAGAGTATATCAGGAGAGGAGAGTTAGATAAAGGAAGGAGCAGAGCCCTCCAGCAGCACAGAGTATATCAGGAGAGGAGAGTTAGAGGAAGGAGCAGAGTCCTCCAGCAGCACAGAGTATATCAGGAGAGGAGAGTTAGAGAAAGGAGCAGAGTCCACCAGCAGCACAGAGTATATCAGGAGAGGAGAGTTAGATAGTGGGAGGAGCAGAGTCCTCCAGCAGCACAGAATATATCAGGAGAGGAGAGTTAGATAGAGGAGGGAGCAGAGTCCTCCAGCAGCACAGAGTATATCAGGAGAGGGGAGTTATATAAAGGAAGGAGCAGAGTCCTCCAGCAGCACAGAGTATATCAGGAGAGGAGATTTATATAAAGGAAGGAGCAGAGTCCTCCAGCAGCACAGAGTATATCAGGAGAGGAGAGTTAGATAGTGGAAGAAGCAGAGTCCTCCAGCAGCACAGAGTATATCAGGAGAGGGGAGTTAGAGGAAGGAGCAGAGTCCTCCAGCAGCACAGAGTATCAGGAGAGGGGAGTTAGATAAAGGAAGGAGCAGAGTCCTCCAGCAGCACAGAGTATATCAGGAGAAGAGAGTTAGAGGAAGGAGCAGAGTCCTCCAGCAGCACAGAGTATATCAGGTGAGGAGAGTTAGATAGAGGAAGGAGCAGAGTCCTCCAGCAGCACAGAGTATATCAGCAGAGGAGAGTTAGATAAAGGAAGGAACAGAGTCCTCCAGCAGCACAGAGTATATCAGGAGAGGAGAGTTAGATAAAGAAAGGAACAGAGTCCTCCAGCAGCACAGAGTATATCAGGAGAGGAGAGTTAGAGGAAGGAGCAGAGTCCTCCAGCAGCACAGAGTATATCAGGAGAGGAGAGTTAGAGGAAGGAGCATAGTCCTCCAGCAGCACAGAGTATATCAGGAGAGGAGCGTTAGATAGAGGAAGGAGCAGAGTCCTCCAGCAGCACAGAGTATATCAGGAGAGGAGAGTTAGATAAAGGAAGGAACAGAGTCCTCCAGCAGCACAGAGTATATCAGGAGAGGAGAGTTAGAGGAAGGAGCAGAGTCCTCCAGCAGCACAGAGTATATCAGGAGAGGAGAGTTAGAGGAAGGAGCATAGTCCTCCAGCAGCACAGAGTATATCAGGAGAGGAGAGTTAGATAGAGGAGGGAGCAGAGTCCTCCAGCAGCACAGAGTATATCAGGAGAGGAGCGTTAGATAGAGGAAGGAGCAGAGTCCTCCAGCAGCACAGAGTATATCAGGAGAGGAGAGTTAGATAGAGGAAGGAGCAGAGTCCTCCAGCAGCACAGAGTATATCAGGAGAAGAGAGTTAGAGGAAGGAGCATAGTCCTCCAGCAGCACAGAGTATATCAGGAGAGGAGCGTTAGATAGAGGAAGGAGCAGAGTCCTCCAGCAGCACAGAGTATATCAGGAGAGAAGAGTTAGATAAAGGAAGGAGCAGAGTCCTCCAGCAGCACAGAGTATATCAGGAGAGGAGAGTTAGAGGAAGGAGCATAGTCCTCCAGCAGCACAGAGTATATCAGGAGAGGAGAGTTAGATAAGGAAGGAGCAGAGTCCTCCAGCAGCACAGAGTATCAGGAGAGGGGAGTTAGATAAAGGAAGGAGCAGAGTCCTCCAGCAGCACAGAGTATATCAGGAGAAGAGAGTTAGAGGAAGGAGCAGAGTCCTCCAGCAGCACAGAGTATATCAGGTGAGGAGAGTTAGATAGAGGAAGGAGCAGAGTCCTCCAGCAGCACAGAGTATATCAGCAGAGGAGAGTTAGATAAAGGAAGGAACATAGTCCTCCAGCAGCACAGAGTATATCAGGAGAGGAGAGTTAGATAAAGGAAGGAACAGAGTCCTCCAGCAGCACAGAGTATATCAGGAGAGGAGAGTTAGAGGAAGGAGCAGAGTCCTCCAGCAGCACAGAGTATATCAGGAGAGGAGAGTTAGAGGAAGGAGCATAGTCCTCCAGCAGCACAGAGTATATCAGGAGAGGAGAGTTAGATAGAGGAGGGAGCAGAGTCCTCCAGCAGCACAGAGTATATCAGGAGAGGAGCGTTAGATAGAGGAAGGAGCAGAGTCCTCCAGCAGCACAGAGTATATCAGGAGAGGAGAGTTAGATAGAGGAAGGAGCAGAGTCCTCCAGCAGCACAGAGTATATCAGGAGAAGAGAGTTAGAGGAAGGAGCAGAGTCCTCCAGCAGCACAGAGTATATCAGGAGAGGAGAGTTAGAGGAAGGAGCATAGTCCTCCAGCAGCACAGAGTATATCAGGAGAGGAGCGTTAGATAGAGGAAGGAGCAGAGTCCTCCAGCAGCACAGAGTATATCAGGAGAGGAGCGTTAGATAGAGGAAGGAGCAGAGTCCTCCAGCAGCACAGAGTATATCAGGAGAAGAGAGTTAGAGGAAGGAGCAGAGTCCTCCAGCAGCACAGAGTATATCAGGAGAGGAGAGTTAGATAAAGGAAGGAGCAGAGTCCTCCAGCAGCACAGAGTATATCAGGAGAAGAGAGTTAGAGGAAGGAGCAGAGTCCTCCAGCAGCACAGAGTATATCAGGAGAGGAGGGTTAGATAGAGGAAGGAGCAGAGTCCTCCAGCAGCACAGAGTATATCAGGAGAGGGGAGTTAGAGGAAGGAGCAGAGTCCTCCAGCAGCACAGAGTATATCAGGAGAGGAGAGTTAGATAAAGGAAGGAGCAGAGTCCTCCAGCAGCACAGAGTATATCAGGAGAGTTAGATAAAGGAATAGTAATGGCTTGAATCTCCGATTTTAGGTCCGTGAACATCGAACACGAACTTCCGCAAAAGTTTGTGTTCACGCGAACCGCAATAGACTTCAATGGGCAGGCAAACTTTCAAAACTACAAACACTAATTCTAGCCACAACAGTGATGGAAAAGATGTTTCAAGGGGTCTAACACCTGGAGGGGGCAGGGCGGAGTGGGATACACGCCCAAAATCCCGGGGAAAAATACGGATTTGACGCACAGCAGGGTTTTAAGGGCAGAAATCACATTGGATGCTAAATTGGAGGCATAAAGTGCTTTTAAACATCTTGCATGTGTATACATCAATCAGGGAGTGTAATTAGTGTACTGCTTCACACTGACAGACCAAACTCACTGTGTAACGCACCGCAAACAGCTGTTTGCGTAGTGACGGCCGTGCTGGACTGGTGCGCACCATGGCGAGAGTGCAGGCGATAGCGGTTTTCAAGCCCATATGGTCGCCGGGCTGAGGTAGCTGAATGACAGAACAACAGTGACTGAGTGTCCAGCTGATCGAATTTGGTCTTTGACCTAGGCGACTTCTCTTCTCAGTGACATTGCCTCCAGCTGCACTGAAGGTCCTTTCTGACAGGACGCTTGCGGCAGGGCAAGACAGAAGTTGGATGGCAAATTGTGACAGCTCTGGCCACAGGTCAAGCCTGCGCATCCAGTAGTCCAGGGGTTCATCGCTGCTCACAGTGTCTACATCCAGACTTAAAGAGACTCTGAAGTCTCTAAAAAAGCTTCTTTTTATTTAATTAAAGTGTTAAGCCTAATAGCCCTGACTAAACCGCCGCATTACCGCTGCTCTAATCTAACTAAATCCCCCCAAACTCCCCAGGGGGCACTCCAGGCAGCGCTTCCGTGTGAGGCCGAGCTATGAGCCGCAGCCCTGCCTCACATGCGTCTGTCAGCAGCGGATCACCGCCTCTTCCCTGCCCCTCTGTCTTCCTTCACTGAAAGGGGCGGGGGAGAGTCGAAGATCCGCCGCTGACAGACTCGTATGAGGCAGGGCTGCAGCTCATAGCCCTGCCTCACACGGAAGCGCACAGGGGCAGCAAAATCCTCGACCAAGAAAGTCGTGGATTTTGCAGGGGAGAGGTAGGGGCGAGTTAGGGGGTATTTAGATAGATTACAGCGGCGAAGATGTGGCGGTTTAGTTAGGGCTATTTGGTTAAGCACATTTATTAAATAAAAAGATTTTTTTTAGACACTTCAGTGTCTCTTTAAAGGGACACTGTAGGGGGGTCAGGGGAAAATGAGTTGAAGTTACCCAGGGCTTCTAATGGTACCCCACAGACATGCTGTGCCCGCGCAGCCACTCCCAAATGCTCCAGCTCCGCCTCTGGTTCACTTCTGGAATTTCAGACTTTAAAGTCTGGAAACCACTGCGCCTGCGTTGCCGTGTCCTCGCTCCCACTGACGTCACCAGGAGTGTATAGCACAAGCCCAGTAAGGTCTGTGCCTGTGCCGTGTGCTCCTAGTGACATCAGGGGAAGCGAGGACACGGCAATGCAGGCGCACTGGTTTTCAGACTTTAAAGTCTGAAATTCCAGAAGTGAACCGGAGGCGGGGCCGGAGCATCGGTGAGTGGCTGCACGGGCACAGGATGCCTGCGGGGGACCATTAAAAGCCCCAGGTAACTTAAACTAATTTTCCCCCAACCCCCCTACAGTATCCCTTTAAGGTCAGGTAGTCGGCTACCTGCCGGTCGAGGGGTTGGTGGAGGGTGGATCCGGTGGCTGAAGAATGTCCGCATTTCCGACATCACCATGAGATCGCTGGAGCGTCCTGTCCTTGCCTGCTTGGATATGAGAGGAGGAGGAGGAGAAGGATTACTGGCACCTTTATTCCATCGTGCTGTGACATCACCCTTAATTGCACTGTAAAGCATAGTTGCCAGCTTGTTGTGCAAGTGCTACATCCTTTCTGCCTTCTGTAAATTTGGAAACATCTCCGCCACTTTGTGCTTATACTGAGGGTCTAGTAGCATTGCCACCCAGTACAGGTCATTCCCCTTGAGTTTTTTTATGCAGGGGTCCCTTAACAGGCTGGACAGCATGAAAGCCCCCATCTGCACAAAGTTGGATGCCGACCTACTACCCATCTCCTCTTGCTCTTCCTCAGTGATGTCAGGTAAGTTCTCCGCCTCCCCCCGCCACAAACAATACCACGGGAAAGGTGAGCAGCACAAGCCCTCTGCGACGCCTGCTGCGATTCTTCTTCTACCTCCTCCTAAAAAAAAAAAAAAACACCTTCCTCACCTGACTCCTCTTCCCTAGATGACTCCTCCTCCTCCCCTCTCCTCTGTGCTGCCGCAGGTGTTGACGAAGGCTTCAGAGTCCACCAGCTGGTATGGTAACAGCTGGCGAGCTAACAGTTCCGCCAAGCCAGCTGTCAGACGCCGGGCAAGGGGGTGACTGGCAGACATTGGCTTCTTCCGCTGAAAGATTTCCTTTACGGACACCTGGCTGCTTTGGGCAGAGGGCAGGAACCGCTCAAGGTGAGAGGCGAAGTGGAGGAGGGTGGCATGAGATGAAGGGGCTGAAGATGCTGCATCTGAAGGAGAAAGAGGAGGCGGAGGATGGTTTTGCTGTTGTGTGCTGCTTTTCCTCAGGTGGTCATCCCATTGCCGTTTGTGCTTTTTCATCATGTCCCTTCGTAAGGCACTTGTCCCTAAGTGGATCTTGGTCTTTCCATGGCTCAATTTTTGGTGGCAGATAGTACAGAAGGCATTGCTCTCATCTGAGGCAGACACACACAAAAAAACCTCCACACCGCTGAACCCTGGAATGATGGCACTTTGGTGGTGGCGGCAGCAGCTGACCTTGAAGGGCATGTTGGCTGGCTGTCCATAGGTGGCGATACATGCCGCCGGACACTGCCACGAGATGTTTCTGACGACAAGCTCCACCTGCTTCTTTCAGCAACTCGTCTCCTCCTACTCCTCTCTGACTCCCCCTCTGAACTGTCCTCCTGGTCATGATGTCTATTGGGATCCCACGTGACATCCATGGCAGTATCATCATCATTGTCATCATCATAATCATCCTCCACAGCTTTGCTTGTATCAGACACCTCCAAAACTGCACCAACAACAAGTACTTCATCATCATCCTCACACCTTACGTCCATACTGGCGCCTAACTCAGACATATGAGGTGGTGTAACTTGCTTAGCGCCTTCATCTTGGTCAGCGCTGCGTAATATGTTGGCGCTTTATAAATACAATAAATAAAAAAAATAAATAACAAAAATGGCTGTGAATCAGTTAATTCCCCACCAAATAACTCCTGCGAAGTGTCAAATGGAGCAGATATGGTGCTTGTAGTAGCGCTGGTGGCTGCAGAAGATGAGGTGTTCTGTGTTAAATAGTCGATAGAGTTAAATAGATTGAATCCTGACAATCTTGGGAGTTAATGGCACGTGCCTTGTGAACACTGTACTTTGGTCCAAGGCTGCACAAAATCACGTCAGCATGACCGCGAACAGACCTGCCGGGTGGCCTGCCTCTGCCTTTTGTTTTGTCCATATTGGGGGGGGGGATGATGTGAAAGGTATGCAGTGACTTGACTAATACAATGTGCAGTCACACAGGTGCAGTGAAAATGTTGCAGTGACTGCTGGTATAACAATGTGCAGTCACACAGGTGCAGTGAGAGGTATGCAAGGACTGCTGGTATAACAATGTGCAGTCACACAGGTGCAGTGAAAAGGTTTTAGTGACTGCTGGCATAACAATGTGCAGTCACATAGGTGCAGTGAAAATGAATGCACTGACTGCCTGTATAACAATGTGCAGTCACACAGGTGCAGTGAAAGGTATGCAGTGACTGCTGGTTTAACAATATGCAGTCACACAGGTGCAGAGAAAGGTATGCAGGAAATGCTAGTATAACAATGTGCAGTCACACAGGTGCAGTGAAAAGGTTGCAGTGACTGCTGGTTTAACAATATGCAGTCACACAAGTGCAGTGAAAAGGTTTCAGTGACTGCTGGCATAACAATGTGCAGTCACATAGGTGCAGTGAAAATGAATGCACTGACTGCCTGTATAACAATGTGCAGTCACACAGGTGCAGTGAAAGGTATGCAGTGACTGCTGGTATAACAATGTGCAGTCACACAGGTGCAGTGAAAATGGATGCACTGACTGCTGGTATATAAAACAGCGTCGGGTCACACAGATGCAGTGAAAGGTATGCACAAACTGGTATATAAAACAGCGTGCAGTCATACAGATGCAGTGAAAGGTATGCACGTACTGGTATATAAAACAGCGTGCAGTGAAAGGTATGCACGGACTGGTACATAAAACAGCGTGCGGTCATACAGGTGCAGTGAAAGGTATGCACAGACTGGTACATAAAACAGCGTGTGGTCACACAGGTGCAGTGAAATTGGATGCACGGACTGGTATATAAAACAGCGTGCAGTCACACAGGTGCAGTGAAAGGTATGCACGGACTGGTATTATAATACAATGTGCAGCAGTCACACTAGGCACTGAATGTGCTTGGCCTGGCATATTATAGCTATTAGCAAGGGCCAGCTGCGATAGACAGGGCTGTATATGCATTGCCAGTGGGCCACATAAAAAAAAAAAAAAAAAACACATCACAAGAACATTAGCTCTCAAAAGAACTGTTTTGATGGTACTTTTCAGCAAGGAGCAATCTAACGACACCTAATTAAGCTTTCCCTATCTCTGCAGCAACCTTTCTCCCTTTTCTCACTAATGACAGCAGCAGGCAGAGTGAGAAAATAGCCGACGCTGCTGCCTTTTATAAGGTGGGGGGGAGGGCCCGGATCCCCCTCCACTGCCCAGCAGATGATCAGCGAACATTGCCTAGTAACGCCAGCCGCATACAGGAAGTAAGCATATGTCACTTCCTGTATACAGCTGCGTTACAGGGAACTGCCTCGCTGTCTGCTTGCTGGTCACTTGGCTATCTATACTGGCTGCACCTATTCCTGGCTACCTATACACCGCTTAGGAGTAATATTTAACTTCTCACTCTCATTAATTCCTCACATTCACTCCCTAACCAGCTCCTAACATCTTCAACTCAAAAACATATCTCGCATCTGACTTTTTCTCACTCAGGACAGAACCTAAATGTTAATACATGCTCTCGTAATATCTTGTTTGGTCTATTGTAATTTACTACCGAAATTTGTGGTCTACCAACTAAGAGATTGGCACCACTCCAATCTGTACTGAACTCTGCTGCTCTTCTCCTTCATCTTTCTTCATGCTCCTTCTCTGCTTCTCCTCTCTGTCAGGCTTTTCATTAGCTGCCAATTAACCAGAGGATCCTTTTCTTAAACTCTTAACCCTAATCTACAAAGATCGCCACAATCTCTCCCCTGTAGGCCTGTACATCTCCTCACTAGTTTCTAGATACCAACCCAACCGCAATCTCAGATCTGCACATGACCTTCCTTTGTCCTCCTAGAGTTCTCACATGCTGCACCCCTTCTCTGGAATCCTATGCAAAACACCTCCGGCACTCTTCAATATTTGAAATCTTTAAAGGACACCCGAGGCGAAAATAAACGAATGAAATAAATGTTTTTCATCTATCCACCTTTTCCTAAAAATGACTTTTTAAGATATTCCACAGTTTTATTTTATGTTTAAATCTTTTTAAGTTTTAACTGTTTTTGCTCAATGACACATTCATTGAAGTATGACGGAGCTAAAATCAATGAACTATTGACCCCTTTTATCTCTTTCCTGCTCTCAGAAGCCATTTTCTGCTAGGAAAGTGTTTTATAGTTGGAATTTCTTATCAGTGAGTCAGGACTGAGTCAGCCACTTACAGACCTGATATTTAACTATTTCAGGCAGAGAAAGAAAAAAATGAACACAGCATAGCTATTTGTGTGCTAGGCACTGTACATACACATGTCTATCTCATCATGTCACATGTCACCTCGTGTATCCTTTAAGATTAAGGTTTTAATCTTTAAAACCCCCTTTTTCAGACAAGCATACAATCTAATTTAGGCCATTGTCCACCGACCTCTGGCCCAGTTGCACTCCTTAAGGTGGCCATACACTGGTCGATTTGCCATCAGATTTGACCAACAGATAGATCCCTCTCTGTTAGAATCTGATCAGAGAGGGATCGTAAGGCCACCTTTACTGCAAACAGATTGTGAATCAATTTCAGCCTGAAACCGTTCACAATCTGTGGTGGTGGTGGTGTTGCCACCGCTCCCCCCCCCCCCCCCCCCCCCCACACACACACACATTACCTGTTCCGGCCGGCGCGAGTCCCCGCTGTCAATGCTGTCTTCTCTGCTCTGGTCTGGTCTCCGGCATGCTTCACTTCTTCCTGCCCGGCAGGAAGTTTAAACAGTAGAGCGCCCTCTACTGTTTAAACTTCCTGCCGGGCAGGAAGAAGTGAAGCATGCTGGAGACCAGACCAGAGCGGAGAAGACAGCAGTGACAGCGGGGACTCGCGCTGGCCGGAACAGGTAATGTATACCCGCTGTATTGCGTTGGTTGGGCAATCGAATGCCGCTATCGACAAACTCCCGACCCGCCGGCGATCGAGAAAAATCTTCCACACGGACGGATTGACGGGAACGATCGATTTCAGACGGAAATCGATCGTTCTGTCAGCGGTGTGCGCAGCGATTTCATTAGCCAATTCGATCACTGTGATCGAATCGGCCGTATATCGGCGGAAAAATCGTTCGGGGTATGGGCCCCTTTAGTAGATAACCTAAAAACACACTGCCTCTAGGTATGCATATTGTATACTACCCCACCTCTCGTCCCCCTCCCCCTTTCCATTAGATTGTAAGCTTGCAAGGGCAGGACTCTGTTTTGTGTCTTGGAATTTGTTGCACATTTAATGCTGGGCATACACAGTTCGTTTATGCGCCGGTATCGAGCCGGCGGCTCGATGCCAGCACGTCACCGCTCGTCCACGCGTGAATCGATTCCTGCTCGTCCCCACGGGCGCTTCTTGTCAGCGCTTCATTTCTTTTCTATTGTCCGCCCACAGGGATCGAGCACGGTATTGATCCGCCGCGGTGATCGGACAGGTTGGATCTTATCAATCGAGCCATCAGCGGCTCGATTGATAAGAACTATCTAACCGTGTATGCCCAGCATTATTCATCGTGTTACATATGTCAATGTAATTACTATTGGCTACCAGTGCTGTATCTCATACCAGCGTCTATAGGTGGTGTACACCATTGTCTGTATTATGCACTCCATGTGTGACAATGGCATGTGGCAATGACAGCTTTCCTCTGCACAATACTCATCTTGGAGGTCACACCAGACCTCTCACCAAATTCTCGTCAGGACAGCCCAGCCCTTGTTTTATGGGAGATCTCTGACTCCTGAGACCTCCAGACCACTGATCTGGGATATTCTGGGCGTTTACTGCCAGGGGGCAGCGCTGAGGGTGGCTGCAGATGTCTACAATGAGATGTTATAGGAAGACACCTGCTGGGAATGTACATGGACTAACATGCAGGGCGAGGAGACCCCATTCTGCCCACCCTGACATGCTGACACCAGCACTGACATATCACTTCTGTATTGCTGATGCACAAACACCTTAACAATGGTGAAAACTCAATCTGCAGCCAGGTATAGCCGGTTACGTGTGGTCCAATATTAGTCATGGAGAGAATCCGAAGAGATAACAACAAAAGTTGTTTAGGTGACACCATTAAGGGGCCCATACACTTAACGATTTTCCTGCCGATATACAGCAGATTCGATCACTGTGATAGAATCTGCTGTGAAATCGTTGCGCAAACGCTAACCGAACGATTGATTTCCGTCCGAAATCGATCGTTCCCATCGATCCGTCCGTGCGGAAGATTTCGTTCGATCGCCTGCGGGTCGGGAGTGCGTCGATAGCGGCGTTCGAATGTCCGACGACTGAAGCTAGCGGCAATTCATTACCTGATCCGGCCGGCCTGTATCCCCGCTGTCCTCGCTGCTCCTTCTTCGCTGGCTTCCGGCAGGCTTCACTTCTCCCTGTCCCGACAGGAAGTTTAAACAGTAGAGCACCCAGCTTCACAGATTGTGATTGGTTTCAGGCTGAAATCGATTCACAATCTGTTTGCAGTAAAGGCGGCCATATGATCCCTCTCTGATCAGATTCGATCAGAGAGGGATCTATCTGTTGGTCATTCTGATGGCAAATCGACCAGTGTATGGCTACCTTTAATGGCTAACTGTACAAGATTTCTTTGCAAGCTTTTGAAAGTTTAAGTTTCTTCTTCAGTTTCAAAAGCTTGCAAAGAAATCTTGTACAGTTAGCCATTAAAGGTGTCACCTAAACAGCCCGGTATAAAATGCCAAATGTGACTGTAAGCACAAACTTCACGATTATCTACACTAAATATTCAATTTCTCTGCGCACACAGCCCAAGTGTCTCCTATACCTGCATGAGTGACTAGCTACACAAATAGCACAGCACATGCTTCTCTCCCTTCCCCATAGTACAGTACATGCTGCTCCTCTCTCCATAGTACAGTACATGCTGCTCCTCTCCCCTCTCCATAGTACAGTACATGCTGCTCCTCTCTCCCTAGTACAGTACATGCTGCTCCTCCCCTCTCCATAGTACAGTACATGCTGCTCCTCTCCCCTCTCCATAGTACAGTACATGCTGCTCCTCTCTCCATAGTACAGTACATGCTGCTCCTCTCTCCATAGTACAGTACGTGGTGCTCCCCTCCCCTCTCTATAGCACAATACATGCAGCCTCAGCTGGTCTCCATACTGCAGTTAGTTGTTCCAGAGTCAGTGGTGACAATCCTCATGTGACAGACGCCAATGTTGGGGTGGCCTTCGGCCAGACATGACTCTCTTGCCTCACAGACCCTCATTAGTGTGTCACTCATCGTGATGATCCCTGAGCCCCCCGGATCAGCCACACAATTCTCTTCCATTAAGGGGGATCTTCCTGTGATTTCCTAATTCTCCCTAATGCTGGTCAGGTGCAAAAATATCATCCATCATCCTCTGGGTTACAGCAAATCCCACAACAGTGCCAGCTCTGCCAATGCCAGCATTCCAATACCTGGCCTCTCTCTGCCCATCCTGCAGGAGATAATACAGGGAGCAGTAACCCATAGCAACAATACCACAAGCCATGTGACAGCGTGTTATGGGACTTTATCAAATGTCCCTCCCTTTAGATTGTAAGCCTTTGGCAGGGCCCACCCTCCTTGTGTATCCTTCCCGATTGTGCATCCTGCTCACAGAATAACATAGCTCCCACTGTCCCTCTTTTGGGGAGTCACTCCCTCTTTAGGATTCCAATCCCTCTGTCCCTCTTTCTTCCTCATTTGTCCCTCTTTCAGGACTGATATACAGGTCTATGTAAATATATGTATTTTTCTATTCAAAAATGTGTTTGACTCTAAACTTTATTCCCATCCTTTAAATTGATATATTTCTTTTTTTAACCATGTAGGTACCAGCGGTCTCTGCCCCTTAAGGACCAGAGGTTGCTGGTACCAAAAATGGCGGAACACCAACGAATAACGACAAATCGCCACACACAGTGCCGGGACAAGGGTCTCCAGCACCCAAGGCAGGAATTCCAAAGTGCTCCCTCCTCTGCACACCTGCAGCTCGGTCACAGAGACGGCTAGGGATTCCATCAGGCACTCTCCTCCGCCTGTTTAGTCCAGCCACAAATGCATGCTGAGGCAACTTGCAGGCAATGCTGGAGGGACCTGGCACCGCTGTCTCCCTCTGAACGACTTTCCCCGGGCTCTCAGAGTTTTTCTTTGCAAGCACCACTGTCCTGACCGAAGCGGCAATGTTGCAGGAAACCGGCTGTCATCCTCTGAACCAACCTTCTCCGGGCTCCCCGACAGTTCCTGTTTGTAGCCATCACGTGTCCTACCGGAGCAGAAGCTTGGATCAGTAGTAACTGTGTGCCCGCCCACAAGCCATCAGAGAGCGGACAGGCATGGCTATAGCATGCGCCAGCGTTTTTTAGCATACGGTATGTAGCAGTCCGAGCAACACTGACGCTACAGCCATGCCTGTCCTCTCTCTGATGGCAGCGCGTCTTGTGAGTGGGCACGCACGCAGTCACTTATGATCGGAGCTTCCGCTCCGGTCAGGACACATGGCTGGAAACTGTTGGGAAGGCTGAGGGAGGTTAGTTCAGGGTGACCAGGCAAGGGGACAGGAATGCGCTCTCATGCCATTGCGCCCCGAGGCTGGAGCCTTTCCTGCCTCTGCCTCGGCACGGCCCTGGCCACACATACCAGCCAACACCGCCGCATGTCGAGAACCTGGGCCACCCACTCTGCTGTCTCTATGACTGCAGAGTTCCTTTGAACTGGTCAGGAGCTGCTTTCATTGGCTCCTGACCCTTCCTATCAATGTAAGCCAGTGGTCCTCAAACTAAGGCCCGCGGGCTGAATGCGCCCCCCGAGGCTTTTGCAGTTGCCCCCCAAACCAAAATGTATAACTTATAGATGTGGCACACTGCACCCTATCAGTGCCCTGCATATAGAATCATCCACATACTGTGGAAGCCAGTGAGCAGTCATTCGCTGGCTTTCAATCCAATTCTGCATCAGGTGACACTGCTGTCCAACTGGATTCCATGTTGTCACCTGGGTATGCTCCAGCGGTGCACAAACACGTTCTTCGGGGCACCGCATGACTGAATGGCTGCTGCTGGGAGTTTTCCTCTGGGCATGATTGGTGCGAATCAATACCTAGATTCAATACAATGTTTTTAAACATCATTTTATGTATGTTCCGGCCCCCCGGCAGTCTGAAATATGTTGACCTGGCCCTTGACCGAAAAAGTTTGGGGACCTCTGATGTAAGCCAATGGGAGCGGCTTACGTTGATAGACAGGGACAGGAGCCAAAGAAATCAGCTCCTGACCTGCTCAAAGGGCTCTGCTGTTATAGAAACGGCAGAGAGAGTGAGCTGCGGTGGGGAAACAGCGGCGAGATCGCCGGGAGCCACGAAAGCGGAGAGAACGGGCGGCATTGGTTGATGGAAATCTACGCCTTGGCAGCCAGGTAGCCACCAAAACAGGACGTAGATTTCAATCATTGCGGTCCTAAAGTAGTTAAAGAACACCTGAAGTGAGAGGTGTATGGTGGCTGCCATATTTATTTCCTTTTAAGCAATACCAGTTGCCTGGCTATCTGGCTGATCCTCTGCCTCTAATACCTTTGGCTATATAGACTCTGAACAAGAATGCAGCAGATCGTGTGTTTCTGATCTTCTGCAGCCAATTAGACCGGCAGGGCTGCCAGGCAACTGGTATTGTTTAAAAATAAATAAATATGGCAGCCTCCATTTACTTTTTGCTTCATGCTCCCTTCAAAATATTAATATGAAGCAATAAGAACCAGGGGGAAAAGGACCAGTGTGGTTTGAATTATGAAACATTTTTTAATGAAATATTTATAGTATGCCCAACTGGGGCTGTGCTTAGGGGCATGGCTAAAGTGTCCCTCTTTCCTATCTCAAAAAGGTGGGAGGTATGGAATAATATGAACTTAAAGGGGCACTATGGCGAAAAATTGCAAAATGTAAAATATGTGCAAACATAGACAAATAAGAAGTAAGTTTTTCCAGAGTAAAATGAGCATTAATTACTTTTCTCCTATGTTTCTGTCACTTACAGAAGGTAGTAGAAATCTGACAGAAGTGACAGGTTTTGGATTAGTCCATCTCTTCATAGGGGATTCTCAGCAAGGCTTTTATTCTTTATAAAGATATTCCCTAAAAAGGATTTAAACAATGATGCTGACCAGCTTCCCTCCTTGCTACACAGTTTTTTGGCAGTTGGACAGAGCAACTGCCGTTCACTAAGTGCTTTTGAAAATAAATAAATCCCTGAGAAACCCCTATGAGGAGATGGGATAGTCCAAAACCTGTCACTTCTGTCAGATTTCTACTACCTACTGTAAGTGACAGCAAGAATTTATGGCTCATTTTACTCTGGAAAAAACGTACTTTATGTAATTTGTATATGTTTTTAACATATTTTAAATTTTACAATTTTTTTTGCCATAGTGCCCCTTTAAATTGCTTGGACTACTATTACAGTGCATGATCTGCCATTGTGTGTCTTATTGCTTATTACCTGTTTTATCATTGTCTATAACCTTATTTATTGTTCAGCGCTGCGTAATATGTTGGCGCTATATAAATCCAATAAATAATAAGAATATCAAATATTTTCCTAATTCATAGCCAATATATACACTTCTATTTCATGGATACTTTCTGTACCCTCCATTCCCACAATGGTGAAATCTCCCTACAATAGTTTGTTTCCTCCCCTCCCACAATGGTGAGATCTCCCTGCAGTAGTTTGCGTCTCCTCCCCTCCCACAATGGTGAGATTTCCCTGCAGTGGTTTGTGTCTCCTTTCCTCCCACAATGGTGAGATTTGAATGGGACTATACAGCCTCGGCTAAGGGGACCCCCCCCTCGGGTGAACTCAGCGCCCTGGCCCCTGTTGCTGTCCATGAACTAGAGGTACTCCGGCACCTCCGTAAGCTGAATCCCAGGAAGTCTTCTGGCCCTGATGGAGTGTCGTCGATCTGCCTGAAAACCTGTGCCGATCAGTTAGCCCCAGTGCTCACCTCCTTATTCGAGCGATCATTATCAGACGGTTCAGTCCCCTCCTGTTTCAAGCGGTCCGCAATTGTACCGGTCCCCAAAAAAACCGGCAGCACTGAGCACAACTTCCGACCAGTGGCCCTAACTCCAACATTATGAAGCTCCTTGAGAGGCTGGTCCTTGCCCACCTGAAGAGGTACACGGACGCCCACCTCAACCAGCTCCAATTCGCTTATAGGGCAAACAGATCCGTGGAGGACGCCATCAATGCCAGCCTGGCATACATCACTGAGCACCTAGACAACCCTGCCTCATATGCCAGGATCCTGTTCCTGGATTTTAGCTCAGCGTTCAACACGATCTGCCCAGACATCCTGCTCTCCAATCTGACGCAGCTCGGAGTAGATCCCACCCTTCGAGCATGGATCAGGGACTTCCTGACAAACAGAACGCAACAGGTGAAGCTCGGCAACTGCTACTCCAGCGTTAGAACCACCAATACAGAGGCTCCATAAGGCTGCGTACTTTCACCACTATTGTTCTCCCTCTATACCAACAATTGTATATCATCCGCGGACTCTGTGAAAGTGATAAAATTTGCAGACGACACCACCATCATCGGCCTAATTGGCAGCAACGGAGAGCACGAGTGCCGCAGCGAAGTCGAGAGAATCTGCAACTGGTGCAGAGACAATAACCTTGTACTCAACGCCGCAAAGACTGTTGAACTAGTCGTAGACTTCAGGAGAAATCCTCCCCCCTCCCTCCTGTCTTCATTGAGGGTACCGAAGTCTCTAGGGTGACATCTGTGCGGTTCCTCGGCACAACCCTCACTAACAACCTGAAGTGGGGGCAGAACACCTTCAAAATTCAGAAGAAATCTCAGCAGAGGTTGTTCTTCCTGCGCCAACTGAAGAGATTCGGCATGCCCAGGGAACTGCTGACCAGCTTCTATACTGCCACTATAGAATCCATCCTCTGCTCCTCAGTCATTGTCTGGTACGCGGGCGCAACGGCAAGCGATAAACACAAACTGCAGAGAGTCATAACCGACGCAGAGAGAATCATCGGGTCTCCTCTTCCACCTCTTGATCTCCTCCACTCCGCGAGGATGATTAAGAGGGCCACTGTGATCTCCTGTGACCCCTCCCACACAAGCAGTCGCTACTTCAACCTCCTCCCACTGGGCCGCCGCTACAGGACTATACCATGTTAAACCACAAGACGGAAGAACACCTTCTTCCCCCAAGTGGTTCGGCTGCTGAACTCCAACCTCCCCCTGTCAGGCCCGCCTACTGGCATGCCCTAGCGGGGTATCCCAGTCAGTTCTTGCCGTTGCCCGCCCTCGCTCTCACTGCCCTGGGTCCGTACGGGGGGCCTCCACCATCATCATCATTATTAGTATTATCTTCTGGTCTGTTCCTGCAGACCCGGGCCTGTCACCTGTGAAAGCCAGACTTACACCATTACGGTACTAGCTAAAATTGTGCTGCTATGATTGTTTGTGTTGCTATGATTGTTTGTGTTGTGTGCCTTGTCTCCCATACTATGTCTATGCCGGTAACAGTAAATTCGGGCGCAGGAGGCTAGTGGACAAATCGGGCGCCGCCATTCACTCCTATAATAATTATCGTTTAATGGGCGCCGAACAGGAAAAAAGGGCGCCCGAGAATAATAACGTTTTCCAACGGCGCCCGAAGATTTTTCATGTTTTATAACTGCATGTGATGATTTACGTTTCTTATTTCAATAAAACATTATTTTAAATGTTATCCCTTACTGTTTGTAAAACATTATTATTCACAAAACAAAGCGATCAGTACGTAATGTAAATTGTAATATATTTTATCCCTTACTGTTTTTAAAACATTATTCTACACACAATACAGTGAGCACTAAGGAGGGTCTTAGGTTTAGGCACCAACAGGGTGGTCTTAGGTTTAGGCACCAACAGGGTGGTCTTAGGTTTAGGCACCAACAGGGTGGTCTTAGGTTTAGGCACCAACAGGGGGGTCTTAGGTTTAGGCACCAACAGGGGGGGTCTTAGGTTTAGGCACCAACAGGGGGTCTTAGGTTTAGGCACCAACAGGGGGGTCTTAGGTTTAGGCACCAACAGGGGGGTCTTAGGTTTAGGCACCAACAGGGGGGTCTTAGGTTTAGGCACCAACAGGGGGGGTCTTAGGTTTAGGCACCAACAGGGGGTCTTAGGTTTAGGCACCAACAGGGGGGTCTTAGGTTTAGGCACCAACAGGGGGGTCTTAGGTTTAGGCACCAACAGGGGGGTCTTAGGTTTAGGCACCAACAGGGGGGTCTTAGGTTTAGGCACCAACAGGGGGGTCTTAGGTTTAGGCACCAACAGGGGGGTCTTAGGTTTAGGCACCAACAGGGGGGGTCTTAGGTTTAGGCACCAACAGGGGGGGGTCTTAGGTTTAGGCACCAACAGGGGGGTCTTAGGTTTAGGCACCAACAGGGGGGTCTTAGGTTTAGGCACTAACAGGGGGGTCTAGGGGTAGGTACAGGGAGGGTTACTTAGGCACCAACAGGGGGGGTCTTAGGTTTAGGCATCAACAGGGGGGTCTAGGGGTTAGGGGTAGGTACAGGGAGGGTTACTTAGTAATTTTTTTTTTTAAACGTTATTATACGTTTCACTATTTAAACGGAAGATTAACGTTTTTACAATTGCCGATTTAATGCACATTATTTAATGATTTATAACTTTATAAAACATTAATTTTAAACGAAATACAGTACAATACATTTTTAAACGTTATCCATGCTTATCGTTTAAAACCCCGCGCCCTTTTTTCCCAGCGCCCCTTTTTAACGTACGCGTCTATGCCATGTGTACCGCAAATAATTCTGAGTATAGCTCTTGCTGTATTTTGGCGAAATAAAACTATTCTGATTCTGATTTCCCTGCAATGGTTTGTCTCGAGCCAGGGAGGGGGAGACGGACTGCTATTTTTACACTTTTGACCTGGGAAAAATTTAGCCTAGAAACTGCGCGGGGTATGAAGGTAGATTTGGGTGTCGCATACCTTCGAACAGATTTAGCCCATGTTTCCCAATGGCTGAGTTCACACTGTATGCGTTTTAACTCAAAGATTTTTCATAATGCACTGCTATGGAGAAAAAAAAACGCATACCAACTGATTAAGGCCTCGTTCACACCATACGCGCTTCCGTGCGCATTTGGAAGCGCGTAGGATGTGCTGAAACGCAGGAATGGCAGAAGGGCATAGACTGCCCTTCTACCATTCAAATGTACTGCGCTAGGAAGCGCTTGCGTACTGCTGCATGCATTTTGCCTGGAAGCGCAGAGCTGATCCCATCACTGTCAATGGATTGGATCAGCAGCGCAGCAGCAGCGGTGCAGTTGGCGTGCAATCGTATGCGCTGCATTCGGATCGCACGGCCATCTGCGTTAGGTAGATGTGAACGAGGCCTTAGTGTAAATGGGACCTAAGACCGTTTATTACAAGTGTGTTCTATCCTCTCTGAAGATAGAATCTCAACACTACTCAGAACTTCTGATGGACAATAAACAAACAGTGTAAGTAAAAATTACAGATATTATCTTTATTATATATTCCAAGTTCAGAAGCAATTTGTGGATTTTTCCTTTAAAGGATACCCGAAGTGACATGTGACATGATGAGATAGAGGTATGTCTATCTCATCATGTCACATGACACTTCAGGTATCCTTTAAGTGGATTGGTGAATTCTTCATACTCTTCTTGTACGGAGGTCCCTGAGTTGTATCACTCCAGTTCCCACGCTTGGGGTCTGCTTTTTTGGTGGGACCTTTGGCTCTGCCAATCAAAGGATGGAGTGACAGTGAAGTTTGATTGATTTATGCCGTAGTCCTGTGTGTCTTCTACACCCCAAATATAAAGTCTGACATCTTCCCACACAGTGGTGTACCAATGAGATTACTCTGTGGAGGGGGACACCATCCTTTGACGCTCTTATCCTGGATGTGGGACTTGGACAGAACTTCTAATGGAGACATCTGAGAGCAACAGAACCCAAGAAAACATAGTTTTTAAATTCACAAAAAACACAAGAACCAGACAGAACTTCGGATGTGGACATGCCTTCTATAGAATCCTTTTCGATACTCGCTTTTGAATTCAAAGCCTAATAAGTTATTTCTTCATGTTTCTGTTGTCGCCGATATTTGTTGTAAAAGGTGTCATAGGACGTCTCTGTTGATCCACACAAGCCGCTCTCAATTTTAAGATTCTTTGGCGGTGTGAAAATAGCAGCAGGATTAATTCTTCAATCATCGTCCCACCATCTGTGATACAGCGCTGCGATTTCACAGACTACTTCCAAATATCAGGTGTTTTCTCATTGGGGCCTCTGTGAGCCTTTATATATAACTTTTGGCTGCTTCGGCAGATTAAGTGTGATGATTATTCTCTGATCAATCTGAACCTCATGCAGCTAACTGGCAGCGAGACATGGTATCTGCACTGCATGGAGAGACGTGTGGTAGCTGCACTGCATGGAGAGGTGTGTGGTACCTGCACTGCATGGAGAGACGTGTGGTACCTGCACTGCATGGAGAGGTGTGTGTTACCTGCACTGCATGGAGAGACGTGTGGTAGCTGCACTGCATGGAGAGGTGTGTGTTACCTGCACTGCATGGAGAGACGTGTGGTAGCTGCACTGCATGGAGAGGCGTGTGGTAGCTGCAATGCATGGATAGGCGTGTGGTAGCTGCACTGCATGGAGAGGTGGGTGGTAGCTGCACTGCATGGAGAGGCGTGTGGTAGCTGCACCGCATGGAGAGGAGGGTGGTTGCTTCACCGCATGGAGAGGCGTGTGGTAGCTGCACCGCATGGAGAGGCGTGTGGTAGCTGCACCGCATGGAGAGGCGTGTGTGTGGTAGCTGCACCGCATGGAGGGGTGTGTGTTACCTGCACTGCATGGAGAGGTGTGTGGTACCTGCACTGCATGGAGAGGCGTGTGGTAGCTGCACTGCATGGAGAGGTGGGTGGTAGCTGCACTGCATGGAGAGGCGTGTGGTAGCTGCACCGCATGGAGAGGCGGGTGGTTGCTGCACCGCATGGAGAGGCGTGTGGTAGCTGCACCGCATGGAGAGGCGTGTGGTAGCTGCACCGCATGGAGAGGCGTGTGTGTGGTAGCTGCACCGCATGGAGGGGTGTGTGTTACCTGCACTGCATGGAGAGGTGTGTGGTACCTGCACTGCATGGAGAGGTGTGTGGTAGCTGCACTGCATGGAGGGGTGTGTGTTACCTGCACTGCATGGAGAGGCGTGTGGTACCTGCACTGCATGGAGAGGCGTGTGGTAGCTGCACTGCATAGAGAGGCGTGTGGTAGCTGCACTGCATGGAGAGGCGGGTGGTAGCTGCACTGCATGGAGAGGCGGGTGGTAGCTGCACTGCATGGAGAGGCGTGTGGTAGCTGCACTGCATGGAGAGGCGTGTGGTAGCTGCACTGCATTGAGAGGCGTGTGGTAGCTGCACTGCATGGAGAGGTGTGTTACCTGCACTGCATGGAGAGGCGTGTGGAAGCTGCACTGCATGGAGAGGTGTGTGGTATCTGCACTGCATGGAGAGGCGTGTGGTAGCTGCACTGCATGGAGAGGTGTGTGGTATCTGCACTGCATGGAGAGGTGTGTGGTATCTGCACAGCATGGAGAGGTGTGTGGTATCTGCACTGCATGGAGAGGCGTGTGGTAGCTGCACTGCATGGAGAGGTGTGTGGTATCTGCACTGCATGGAGAGGCATGTGGTATCTGCACTGCATGGAGAGGCGTGTGGTATCTGCACTGCATGGAGAGGCATGTGGTATCTGCACTGCATGGAGAGGCATGTGGTATCTGCACTGCATGGAGAGGCGTGTGGTAGCTGCACTGCATGGAGAGGTGTGTGGTATCTGCACTGCATGAAGAGGCGTGTGGTAGCTGCACTGCATGGAGAGGTGTGTGGTATCTGCACTGCATGAAGAGGCACGTGATAGCTGCACTGCATGGAGAGGTGTGTGGTATCTGCACTGCATGGAGAGGCATGTGGTATCTGCACTGCATGGAGAGGCGTGTGGTAGCTGCACTGCATGGAGAGGTGTGTGGTATCTGCACTGCATGAAGAGGCACGTGGTAGCTGCACTGCATGGAGAGGTGTGTGGTATCTGCACTGCATGGAGAGGCATGTGGTATCTGCACTGCATGGAGAGGCGTGTGGTAGCTGCACTGCATGGAGAGGTGTGTGGTATCTGCACTGCATGAAGAGGCGTGTGGTAGCTGCACTGCATGGAGAGGTGTGTGGTATCTGCACTGCATGAAGAGGCACGTGATAGCTGCACTGCATGGAGAGGTGTGTGGTATCTGCACTGCATGGAGAGGCATGTGGTATCTGCACTGCATGGAGAGGTGTGTGGTAGCTGCACTGCATGGAAAGGCATGTGGTACCTGCACTGCATGGAGAGGCGTGTGGTATCTGCACAGCATGGAGAGGTGTGTGGTATCTGCACTGCATGGAGAGGCGTGTGGTAGCTGCACTGCATGGAGAGGCGTGTGGTAGCTGCACTGCATGGAGAGGCATGTGGTATCTGCACTGCATGGAGAGGTGTGTGGTACCTGCACTGCATGGAGAGGCATGTGGTACCTGCACTGCATGGAGAGGCGTGTGGTATCTGCACAGCATGGAGAGGCGTGTGGTATCTGCACTGCATGGAGAGGTGTGTGGTAGCTGCACTGCATGGAAAGGCATGTGGTACCTGCACTGCATGGAGAGGCGTGTGGTATCTGCACAGCATGGAGAGGTGTGTGGTATCTGCACTGCATGGAGAGGTGTGTGGTAGCTGCACTGCATGGAGAGGCGTGTGGTAGCTGCACTGCATGGAGAGGTGTGTGGCATCTGCACTGCATGGAGAGGTGTGTGGTACCTGCACTGCATGGAGAGGCATGTGGTACCTGCACTGCATGGAGAGGCGTGTGGTATCTGCACAGCATGGAGAGGCGTGTGGTATCTGCACTGCATGGAGAGGTGTGTGGTAGCTGCACTGCATGGAAAGGCATGTGGTACCTGCACTGCATGGAGAGGCGTGTGGTATCTGCACAGCATGGAGAGGTGTGTGGTATCTGCACTGCATGGAGAGGTGTGTGGTAGCTGCACTGCATGCAGAGGCGTGTGGTAGCTGCACTGCATGGAGAGGTGTGTGGTATCTGCACTGCATGGAGAGGTGTGTGGTACCTGCACTGCATGGAGAGGCGTGTGGTACCTGCACTGCATGGAGAGGCGTGTGGTATCTGCACAGCATGGAGAGGCGTGTGGTATCTGCACTACATGGAGAGGCGTGTGGTATCTGCACTGCATGGAGAGGCGTGTGGTATCTGCACTGCATGGAGAGGCGTGTGGTAGCTGCACTGCATGGAGAGGCGTGTGGTATCTGCACTGCATGGAGAGGCGTGTGGTATCTGCACTGCATGGAGAGGCGTGTGGTATCTGCACTGCATGGAGAGGCGTGTGGTATCTGCACTGCATGGAGAGGCGTGTGGTAGCTGCACTGCATGGAGAGGCATGTGGTATCTGCACTGCATGGAGAGGCGTGTGGTAGCTGCACTGCATGGAGAGGCATGTGGTATCTGCACTGCATGGAGAGGCGTGTGGTAGCTGCACTGCATGGAGAGGCATGTGGTATCTGCACTGCGTGGAGAGGCGTGTGGTAGCTGCACTGCATGGAGAGGTGTGTGGTATCTGCACTGCATGGAGAGGCGTGTGGTAGCTGCACTGCATGGAGAGGCATGTGGTATCTGCACTGCATGGAGAGGCGTGTGGTAGCTGCACTGCATGGAGAGGTGTGTGGTATCTGCACTGCATGGAGAGGCGTGTGGTAGCTGCACTGCATGGAGAGGCGTGTGGTATCTGCACTGCATGGAGAGGCGTGTGGTATCTGCACTGCATGGAGAGGTGTGTGGTATCTGCACTGCATGGAGAGGCATGTGGTATCTGCACTGCATGGAGAGGCGTGTGGTAGCTGCACTGCATGGAGAGGCATGTGGTATCTGCACTGCATGGAGAGGCGTGTGGTAGCTGCACTGCATGGAGAGGCATGTGGTATCTGCACTGCATGGAGAGGCGTGTGGTAGCTGCACTGCATGGAGAGGTGTGTGGTATCTGCACTGCATGGAGAGGCGTGTGGTAGCTGCACTGCATGGAGAGGCATGTGGTATCTGCACTGCATGGAGAGGCGTGTGGTAGCTGCACTGCATGGAGAGGCTTGTGGTTGCTGCACTGCATGGAGAGGCGTGTGGTACCTGCACTGCATGGAGAGGTGTGTGGTATCTGCACTGCATGGAGAGGCATGTGGTACCTGCACTGCATGGAGAGGCGTGTGGTATCTGCACAGCATGGAGAGGCATGTGGTATCTGCACTGCATGGAGAGGTGTGTGGTATCTGCACTGCATGGAGAGGCGTGTGGTACCTGCACTGCATGGAGAGGCGTGTGGTATCTGCACAGCATGGAGAGGCATGTGGTAGCTGCACTGCAGGGAGGCGTGTGGTATCTGCACTGCATGGAGAGGCGTGTGGTATCTGCACTGCATGGAGAGGCATGTGGTACCTGCACGGCATGGAGAGGCGTGTGGTAGCTGCACAGCATGGAGAGGCATGTGGTAGCTGCACTGCAGGGAGGCATGTGGTAGCTGCACTGCATGGAGAGGCGTGTGGTAGCTGCACTGCATGGAGAGGCGTGTGGTAGCTGCACTGCATGGAGAGGGGTGTGGTAGCTGCACTGCATGGAGAGGCGTGTGGTAGCTGCACTGCATGGAGAGGGGTGTGGTAGCTGCACTGCATGGAGAGGCGTGTGGTAGCTGCACTGCATGGAGAGGCGTGTGGTAGCTGCACTGCATGGAGATGCGTGTGGTAGCTGCACTGCATGGAGAGGGGTGTGGTAGCTGCACTGCATGGAGAGGGGTGTGGTAGCTGCACTGCATGGAGAGGCGTGTGGTAGCTGTGTAATAATTGTGCACACTGTTCCATAGCTCTTAACTGTCCCACTTTTGGTGGGACAGTTCCTCTTTGGAAACCAAATCCCTCTGTGCCCCTTTCGCCCTCTTTTATGTACAGATCCAGGTAAATATATGTATTTTTCTACTGAAAAATGTGTTTAATCGGCTCCAAACTTTATTCACCTCATATATATTATTATTATTATTGATTTATAAAGCGCCAACATATTCCATGGCGCTGTACAAAGTAAGAAACAAACATGGGGTACATAATACAGACAATGGTGTACACTAATATACAAGATACATAATTAGTGACAAAATACAAAAAATGAAACAGCATACAGAATACAAAATACAGAAGTGGTACTGACAGTGATAACAAGAACATGATAATTAAAATGTATAATGATTTCCAAGACACAAAAGGGGGAGAGATCCCTGCCCTTGCGAGCTTACAATCTAAAGGGAATGGGGGGGGGGGGGGGGGGGGAACAGGAGGAGGGGTAGTACATGATAAAATATATAAAGGCAGTGTGTTTTAGGATACCTAGTAGGAGTGCAATTTGGTCTTAGGACAAAGGGAAGTGGCTTAAGGTAGCGCATATGCTTGTCGGAACAAATGAGTTTTTAGAGAGCGTTTAAAAGTAACAAAGGTTGGCGAGTGACGGATGTGTTGTGGGAGGGGATTCCAGAGAAGGGGTGAAGCGCGTGCAAAATCTTGTAAGCGTGAATGGGAGAAGGTGATTCTAGAGGGAGGACAACAGAAGATCATGTGCCGATCTGAGATTGCGATTGGGTTTGTATCTGGAAAATAGTGAGGATATGTACCGGGGAGAGAGATTGTGGAGAGCTTTGTAGGTTAGGGTTAGGAGTTTGAACTGGATCCTCTGGTTAATTGGCAGCCAGTAAAGAGCTTGACAGAGAGGGTCGGCAGAGGAAGATCGAGAAGAAAGATGAATGAGACAAGCAGCTGAGTTCAGTACTGACTGGAGCGGGGCCAGTTTGTTAGAAGGTAGTCCACAAAGTAGTACGTTGCAGTAGTCCAGACGAGAAAGTATAAGAGCATGTAGTAACATTTTAGTCGTGTCTTGAGTGAGAAAGGGACGGATGCGAGATATATTTTTGAGTTGGAGATGGCAGGAGCTGGTTATGGAGTTAAGATGAGGAATAAAAGAGAGAAAAGAGTCGACTACTACCCCCAAGCACCGTGCTTTGGGAACTGAAGTTATGGGACTGTTATTAACATTTATAGTTACTTCAGGCAGAGAGGTGGCCAGAGACGGTGGAAAAATTATTAGTTCCGTTTTACTCATATTAAGTTTGAGGAAGCGAGAGGACATGAAGGAGGATATAGCAGACAAGCAGTCAGGAACACGTTTAAGGAGGGAGTTAAGGTCTGGGTCCGAGAGGTACAGTTGCGTATCGTCTGCATACAGGTGGTATTGAAACCCGAATGAGTTGATTAAGTCACCAAGACCATGCATGTAGATGGAAAAGAGGAGGGGACCAAGGACAGAGCCTTGAGGAACCCCGACAGACAAAGCATGAGGAGAAGAGATTTGATCTGAGTAGGAGACTGTGAAGGACCTTCCAGAGACGTAGGAAGATAACCATGTGAGAGCAAGGCCCTTTATTCCTACATTCGAAAGTATTTGTAAGAGTAAGGCGTGGTCGACCGTATCGAACGCTGATGACAGATCAAGAAGGATGAGTATGGAAAATTGACATTTGGATTTAGCTGTAAGAAGGACATTGGCCACTTTGGTAAGGGCCGTTTCCGTGGAGTGGTTGGAGCGAAAGCCAGACTGGAAGTGATCAAGTTAGTTGAAAGACGTGAAAGACCAATACAAAGTGGTGTACATGGTGTACACCACTCAAAGTCCAGATCTAAATCAAATCGAGAATCTGTGGCAAGATCTGAAAACTGCTGTTCACAAATGCTGTCCATCTAATCTGACTGAGCTGGAGCTGTTTTGCAAAGAAGAATGGGCAAGGATTTCAGACACTAGATGTGCAAAGCTGGTAGAGACATACCCTAAAAGACTGGCAGGTGTAATTGCAGCAAAAGGTGGTTCTACAAAGTATTGACTCAGGGGGCTGAATAATTATGCACACCCCACTTTGCAGTTATTTTTTTTTTAATGTTTGGAATCATGTAGGATTTTGATTCCACTTCTCATGTGTACACCACTTTGTATTGGTCTTTCACGTGCAGGAATTCCAATAAAATTGATTCATGTTTGTGGCAGTAATATGACAAAATGTGGAAAACTTAAAGGGGCCGAATACTTTTGCAAACCAATATTATATATATATATATATATATATATATATATATATATATATATATATATATATATATATCTTAACTAGCTGATAGCCTGGCATTGCCCGAGTACGTATTTGACTGGTGTTGGCTCTGCCCACTTTTTCTAACCCTAACACAGAATTACTCAATGACCCAGTTTGTGAGCTTTGCAGTCTTTGACATCAATAATTTGCAATGAAATGAAACAAAATCTGAATGGCTGTGGCTCCACCCCCTTTTCTGGGTTTGAACCCCAGTCACCCAATAACCAACTGTAGCAGGTTTGAGGCTTGTGCCATGAACAGTGCAAGAATGGCAGCAATTAAATATTCCCCTTGAAAATCAATAGGTGAATTCTGATTGGCTTTTGTTGGTTCCACCCACTTTTCAGAATATTAACCACTTAAGTCTATCTGGACGGATATATCCATCCAGATAGACTGTGCTGCTGCAGCGGCACCATGCGCGTGATCTTGCTGCCTGCCGGTAGCTCTGAGATCAATGAATGGGAATATAGTTTCCATTCTTTGATCTATGTCCCCGGCAGAAAAACCGATGGCCTCTTATCAGAGGCAGCGGTCTTTCTGCAGAAAAAAAAAAAGTCTCCCGTCCTCCTAATGCTTCCTGGAAGCGGGATCATTCGCTTCCAGGACTTTTTGACTATGGCCATCTTGTGGCCAAATAGTAAAACTACACCCACATACATTTTTTATTAAATAAATACATTATATTACATTTAAAATTAACTGTTTACCAAAAATTACCCAAATAATTTTTTTTTATTAAAATAAAAAAATGACAATAAAAAAAACATAAATAGTTATGTAAGGGTCTGAACTTTTTGAATATGCATGTCAAGAGAGTATATTACTATAATTTTTTAAATTATAAGCTTGTAAATAGTGATGGACGCAAATTGAAAAAATGCACCTTTATTTCCAAATAAAATATTGGCACCATAAATTGTGATAGGGACATTAAACTTAAACGGTGTAATAACTGGGACAAATGGACAAATAAAATACATGGGTTTTAATTACGGTAGCATGTATTAATTTCAAACTATAGTGGCCAGAAAATGAGAAATAATGATTTTTTTTCCATTTCTTTCTTAATCTTCCTGTTAAAATGGATTTAGGATAAAATAATTCTTTGCAAAATGTACCACCCAAGGAAAGCCTGAATGGTGGCGGAAAAAACAATATATAGATCATTTCATTGTGATAAGTAGTGATAAAGTTATTGGCGAATGAATGGGAGGTGAAAGTTGTTCGGATGCATAGAATGAACAACACTGTAGGCTGAAGTGGTTAATCCCAGTCATCCAGTGACCAACTGTGCAAAGTTTACATTTTCCCAGTGAAATTTGCATTTGTCTCTGCCCACTTTTTGGTTATGGGGATAAACAGTATCCTATATGTTGTTCCAGGTAATGTGTACTATGTGTGCCATTTCATTGAAATCCGTTCAGCCATAGTTGCGTGATCGAGTAACAAACATCCAAACTTTCACATTTATAATATTAGTAGGATAAGATTTCATATGTTAATATGAAGGAAAAGTAGCCATGATAGAAAGGACCAGTGTGGTTTGAATTCTAAAATTACATCTTTTGCTAGTGATTTTTTTGTGGTATGCGTAGCTAGGGGTGTGGCAGGGACATGATTAGAGGTGTGTCAGGGGTGTGTCTTAAAGTGTCTATCTTTCTCATCTCAAAAAGTTGAGAGGAATGCTGTTAGCTGTGTAATAATTGTGCACACAGATAGTTGTGTAATAGTTTTGCACACTGTTAGCAGTGAGATACCGCGTTTCCCTGAAAATAAGACACTGTCTTATATTCATTTTTGCACCAAAAGATGTGCTAGCTGTAGCTTATTTTCAGGGGATATTTCTATGAACACACAAGTCCCTGTGCTGTGTGTCCTCCTACCTTCCCCACTGTGCTGCTTCTTCCTCTGCTGGATACCCCTCGTGTGCCTCTGTGTCCCCGTTGTACCTGGTGTCCCCCTCTGTACCTGTGTCCTCTATCCCGTCCTCCTGTGCCTGTCTACTATGGGCTCCAGTAATAACACAAGTTGCCATACTTTTTCCCCTTACTGCCGCTAGGGCTTACCTAGGTTCACATATGACATAGCGTCAAAATCCGGCGTTTTCCGCTGGTGCGTGGGCGTTAGTGTAATGCGTTTTTACTGTGTTTTTGGTGCGTTTGTGTTTTGCGGTTTTTCCAACAGGTGCGTTTTTCAAGAGTTCGTTCAATTGCATTTGCAGTTCGCTAATGCGTTTTTGACATTTACATATAGGCAAATCAATAGGAAGCGGAAATACGTCAGAGATCTTTATTTTTTTTAATCAAAAACGCATTAAAAAACGCATTGAAAACGCAATGCATATAGTTTACCATAGACTTTCATTATGTGCGTTTTGGCAGCCAGCCTGCATACTATGCAACACTATGAGCGTCTGCAGACCGCTTACTGTAAATCGCAAGTGCAACGCTGGTACTTCTGCATCCCATAGACTAAGATTGCTGCATAAAACGCAGCGTTTCCCAATCCGCAAGCGTTTCTGCCGTGTGTGTGCACCCGGCCTCAGGGTAAGGCTTACAGTATATTTCCAGGTATCTGTGCACAGGTATGTTTTCCCTGAAGGGTGTTCCCATTCTGTTTGTAAATCAAAGCTCAAACCCACTAGCGATTCAAACTGCTAACGATTTCCCTAAACGCTCAGCTAATGTTAATGGATGGGCCAAATTCCACTGGAGTGATTGCAATTACCAAATTGTAAAACGCAGGACATGCAGCATTTTTTAGCAGTTAGTGTTAGCGTTTCTGCAATGTAAAGTACATAAACGCTGGCCTAATCGCTCATCAAAACCTGCACAAAGCGATTTTGCTAGCGTTTTGAAGTTACTGCACACTGTAACAAAATTAAAAGTAATTGAAAGGACCAATCAGAATTAAAACCGCTAATCGCTATACAACCGCAGGCAAACTGACTACACTTTTTAAAATCGCTCCCGAAAACGCTCATGAAATCACAAACCGCTCATACAAAACGCTAGCGATTGCGATTAGCGATAACGTTTTGTAGTGGGTTCCAGGCCTCATTCAGGTTTCAGAGTTATGTGCATTTTGGACTGACTGATGGCGCTGCATTCGTTCCACAGTAAGATGAACCCTCGGGATACTCTCTTGCCTGATAATTGTGAGCACAGCGTGTTACGCATCCAGCTGTCAGCCTGGTCCTGGCTGTACACTCGCTAGCGGCAGCCTGTGTACATCTCTATTCCCCTCTCAGTAATGAATCGCTCAGCCAGTCTATCAACTGCTCATTAGCTTCTGTTTCTAAATAAGCCGGACTCCTTTTTTAACCCGCCTCACTTAGGCAGTATCCGTACACTGAGTGGCGAATTAGCCAGTAAAGTGAGCCAGCGGCGTTCCTGCGTCTGTCACCATCGGAATGCCATTAGGAGAAATGAGGGATTATCCCATCCCGGACAATGTCATATACATCGCTATGTGTAAACTGCGCCGGATCGCGTTACGCCGGAGGAAAGGTCAATCGCTTCCCTCGCTAAATGGATTTTTAAAGACTTTATTTGGAATCGGGAGCGATAATACCGGACAGCCAATGACAGACGCAGAAATTTGCGGAGCGTCAGAAATGACAGGAACGGCCAGTGAAATCCACGCAGCCGAATCCTGGGGGTTTGGGATTGACAGCCGGGATACAGTAATGACTTTTGGGAAGTTACATGAATAACCCCCAGATTTGATTCATGTGACACGATCGTCCTGGAGAGAGGAATGTCTGCCGATAGATGCTAATGTCAGGTTCGTCCAACAGCAAATCCTTTCACAACCAACACGATTTTCAGACGATCGCAAGGGCACCATGACTAACAACGTAATCGCGGTGCCCTTTTCACGCTGCTGTGATTCACTTTTCACACAACTGTGGCGCATGAAGCATTTTTCCTGCGTTTCAATTAAATTACTGGAAGCGCAAACACTGTGCTGTGCAATTACTTGCGCTCTCCCATTTCCTTTTTACTGGCGAGAATCGCAATTGCGCAGTGAAACCGCATGATAATAATAGAGTGAATAGAGAAATCTGAGACTGCAATGCAGCATGTTTGTGGTGAGCATCTCGATTTTCACGGTGAAAGGGCCTTAAAGGGAACCGGAGGTGAAAAGTATATGGAGGCTGCCATATTTATTTCCTTGTAAACAATGCCAGTTGCCTGGCACCCCTGTTGATCTTCTGCCATACGTAGTATCTGAGTCAAAACCCTGGAACAAGCATATAGCAAATCCAGTAAAACCTGAGTCAGCTGATCTGCTTGTTCAGGGGCTGTGGCTAAACGTATTAGAGACACAGGATCAGCAGAACAGCCAGGCAACTGGTATTGTTAAAAAGCAAATAAATATGGCAGCCTCCATATCCCTGTCACCTCGGGTTCCCTCAGGTACAGTATTCCTATTCATACAGAGATCCCCCTTCTGTGTAGAGTATAAGGGCAGTGGTAGGTCGGTGCACTCCCTGCTGTTAGATGACAAGGGCTGCATGCAGGCAGCTGGAAAAGGAGTGATAACACTAAATATGAATGAATTATGTAATATCCAGCAAGTACTCCAGTTCTACTTAAAGGATACCACAACTGAAATGTGACATAATGAGATAGACATGTGTATGTACAGTGCCTAGCACACAGATAACTATGCTGTGTTCCTTTTTTTCTTTCTCTGCCTGAAAGAGTTAAATATCAGGTATGTAAGTGGCTGACTCAGTCCTGACTCAGACAGGAAGTGACTACAGTGTGACCCTCACTGATAAGAAATTCCAACTATAAAACACTTTCCTAGCAGAAAATGGCTTCTGAGAGCAAGAAAGAGGTAAAAAAAGGGGAATTTCTTATCAGTGAGGGTCACACTGTAGTCACTTCCTGTCTGAGTCAGGACTGAGTCAGCCACTTACATACCTGATATTTAACTCTTTCAGGCAGAGAAAGAAAAAAAGGAACACAGCATAGTTATCTGTGTGCTAGGCACTGTACATACACATGTCTATCTCATCATGCCACATTTCAGTTGTGGTATCCTTTAACCTTTCCTGGACTGACGCAGTACGAATCTACGTCCACCAGGTGGTGCTGCGGCCCTGACTGGACGTAGACTCTACGTCTCATTGACCGCGCGTCCATGCCGTTACCGCCGATCTCGCTGTTCTGTCCCCGCAGCAGTTCGCTCGCCCTGTCGTCTCTATGACGACCGAGCTCTGTGAGCAGGTCAGGAGCAGTTTTCATTGGCTCCTGGCCCTGTCATCACTGTAAGCCAATCCCATTGGCTTACATTGATTGACAGGGTCAGGAGCCAATGGAAGCGGCTCCTGACCGGCCAACAGTTCTCTGCTGTCATAGAGATGGCAGAAAGAGCAGCCTGCGGCGGGGTCAGAACGGTGTGACCGTCGGGAGCGGCAGATTTTTGCAGCGTTTCATGGGGAAACGGCGTTTCACTGTACCAGCAGTCTCTGGTCCTTAAGGGGGCAGAGGCTGCTGGTACCGAAGTGGTTAATCAAGAAAGTTCATTGTTTTGTAGCATAATACAGTCTCAGCAATGCAGGTATGCCCGGGTATGTATTTGGCTGGTGTTGGCTCCGTCCACTATTTCTAACCCTTAACACACAATTACTCAATGACCTAGTTTGTGAGCTTTGCAGTCTTTAGCATTAATAATTTGCATTGAAATGAAACAAATTTGATTGGCAGTGGCTCCACCCCTTTTCTGAATTTGAACTCCGGTCACCCAATGACCAACTGTAGCAGGTTTGAGGTTTGTGCCATTAACAGTGCAAGAATTGCAGCAATTATATATTCCCCTTGAAAATCAATAGGTGAATTCTGATTGGCTTTTGTAGGCTCCACCCACTTTTTTGAATACTAATCACAGTCACCTAGTGACCAACTGTGCAAGGTTTGAGAACCCTGCCATTAACAGTGTAAGAATGGCTGCAGTTTACATTTTCCCAGTGAAATTTGTATTTGTCTCCGCCCACTTTTTTGTTTTTGGGGATAAAAAGTATCCTATATGTTATTCCAGGTAATGTACTATATGTGTGCCAAATTTCATTCAAATTCGTTCAGCCATTGTTGCATGATTGAGTAACAAACATCCAAATGTCCAAACTTTCGCATTTATATTAGTGAGATTACAATGTTTGGTGACAATATTTTATTTGGAAAAAAATTATTTTTATATATTATTTTATTTTTATATTATTTTATATTATTTTATATTATTTTATTTATGTATTTTTTACATCTTGATACTATATCAATACTTATAAGCCCTTATTTTCAAATACAACAGTAATATACCCTCATGACATTCATATTAAAAAGCAGAGTCCCTAACAGAAATATTTAAGTATTTTGCTTTTTTTAAGTTTTCACATTTTTTTTTTTACAAGTGCTTTATTTCGGTAACTATGGGGACGATACGGGTTTAAATGGTTAACTAATGGAGGGTGGGTGTATGTTAATGTATTTTGCATATCTTTTTATTTTTTGACCACTAGATGTCCCCACACAATGTGTGTTTACTTTCAGTATTTCAGTACTTTTTCATGATCCATTGGCTGAAAAACACCTCCAAAGCATTAAGTTCCCACCACCATGTTTGATAGTGGGGATGGTGTTCTTTGGGTTGAAGGCTTCTCCTTCTTTACGCCAAATGATGGAAATATTGTGATCAAACAATTCAATTTTTGTTTCATCTGACCATAACACAGAAATCCTCTTTGTCCAGATGAGCATTTGTAAAGGCCAAGCGAGCTTTCGTGTGCCTTATGAGCAGCCACAACATGCAGCCGCAGGTCCTCACTGAGCTCCTTTGTCTTAGCTATGACTGTCCACAAACCAACTGCAGAGAGCTGCTGTTTTTCACCTGTTGAGTTTATTAAACCAGCTGTTCCCAATTAATCAGAGTAATTAGGATGCTTTAGAACAGCTTGGACTATTTGGAATGGTATAGAACTGTGGATTTTCCCACAGACTGTGACAGTTTGTGAAGGGTATGCACAATTTTGTACTGCGAACTTTTTGGTTAAATGTAAATAAAACCTGATATATATATATATATATATATATATATATATATATATATATATATATATATATATATATAGATATATATATATATATATATATAGTGGCTTGCAAAAGTATTCGGCCCCCTTGAAGTTTGCCACATTTTGTCACATTACTGCCACAAACATAAATCAATTTTATTGGAATTTCACGTGAAGTGGTGTACACGTGAGAAGTGGAACAAAAATCAGACATGATTCCAAATCAATAACTGCAAAGTGGAGTGTGCGTAATTATTCGGCCCCTTTTGGTCTGAGTGCAGTCAGTTGCCCATAGACATTGCCTGATTATTATTATTATTTTATTATTATTTAGTATTTATATAGCGCCGACATATTACGCAGCGCTGTACAGAGTATATATATTGTCTTGTCACTAACTGTCCCTCAAAGGAGCTCACAATCTAATCCCTACCATTGCCATATGTCTATATTATGTAGTGTAAGTTCTGTAGTCTAGGGCCAATTTTAGGGGGAGCCAATTAACTTATCCGTATGTTTTTTTTTTTGGAGTGTGGGAGGAAACCGGAGTGCCCGGAGGAAACCCACGCAGACACGGAGAGAACATACAAACTCTTTGCAGATAGTGCCCTGGCTGGGATTCGAACCAGGGACCCAGCGCTGCAAGGCAAGAGAGCTAACCACTACGCCACCTGATAAGTGCTAATGACTGAATAGAGTGCACCTATGTGTAATCTAATGTTAGTACAAATACAGCTGCTCTGTGACGGCCTCAGAGGTTGTCTAAGAGAATCTTGGGAGCAACAACACCATGAAGTCCAAAGAACACACCAGACAGGTCAGGGATAAAGTTATTGAGAAATTTAAAGCAAGCTTAGGTTACAAAACAATTTCCAAAGCCTTGAACATCCCACGGAGCACTGTTCAAGCGATCATTCAGAAATGGAAGGAGTATGGCACAACTGTAAACCTACCAAGACAATGCTATCCACCTAAACTCACAGGCCGAACAAGGAGAGCGCTGATCAGAAATGCAGTCAAGAGGCCCATGGTGACTCTGGACGAGCTGCAGAGATCTACAGCTCAGGAGGGGGAATCTTACCATAGGACAACTATTAGTTGTGCACTGCACAAAGTTGGCTCTTATGGAAGAGTGACAAGAAGAAAGCCATTGTTAACAGAAAAGCATAAGAAGTCCAGTTTTCAGTTTGCCACAAGCCATGTGGGGGACACAGCAAACATGTGGAAGAAGGTGCTCTGGCCGGATGAGACCAAAATGGAACTTTTCGGCCAAGATGCAAAACGCTATGTGTGGCAGAAAACTAACACCGCAGATCACTCAGAACACACCATCCCCACTGTCAAATATGGTGGTGGCAGCATCATGCTCTGGGGTTGCTTCTCTTCAGCAGGGACAGGGAAGCTGGTCAAAGTTGATAGGAAGATGGATGGAGCCAAATACAGGGCAATCTTGGAAGAAAACCTCTGAGTCTGCAAAAGACTTGAGACTGGGGCGGAGGTTCACCTTCCAGCAGGACAATGAGCCTAAACATAAAGCCAGGGCAACAATGGAATGGTTTAAAACAAAACATATCCATGTGTTAGAATGGCCCAGTCAAAGTCCAGATTTAAATCCAACCGAGAATCTGTGGCAAGATGTGAAAACTGCTGTTCACAAATGCTGTCCATCTAATCGGACTGAGCTGGAGCTGTTTTGCAAACAAGAATGGGCAAGGATTTCAGTCTCTAGATGTGCAAAGCTGGTAGAGACATATCCTAAAAGACTGGCAGCTGTAATTGCAGCAAAAGGTGGTTCTACAAAGTATAGACTCAGGGGGCTGAATAATTACGCACACCCCACTTTGCAGTTATTTATTTGTAAAAAATGTTTGGAATAATGTATGATTTTCGTTCCACTTCTCACATGTACACCACTTTGTATTGGTCTTTCACATGGAATTCCAATAAAATTGATTCATGTTTGTGGCAGTAATGTGACAAATGTGGAAAACTTCAAGGGGGCCAAATACTTTTGCAAGCCACTGTATATACACACGAACCAAGGATTTAGAAGTGGTTAACCGGAGGGGCTGCAGCGCATCCTCCAAAGTTTGTTGCAGGCAGCAGAAAGTCTAGAACCGGCCCTGTGTATGCCAGGTCTTCTGCCTCAGTTGTGTGTCCCAGTTCTGACTTAGTTGTAGAGATGTCGCGAACCTCCGATTTTCGGTTCGCGAACCCGGTTCGCGAACCTTCGCGGAAGGTTCGGTTCGCGGAAAAGTTCGCGAACCGCAATAGACTTCAATGGGGAGGCAAACTTTGAAAAATAGAAAAAATTATGCTGGCCACAGAAGTGATGGAAAAGATGTTTCAAGGGGTCTAACACCTGGAGGGGGGCATGGCGGAGTCGGATACATGCCCAAAGTCCCGGGGAAAAATCTGGATTTGACGCAAAGCAGCGTTTTAAGGGCAGAAATCACATTGAATGCTAAATTGCAGGCCTAACGTGCTTTCAAACATCTTGCATGGGTATGCATCAATCAGGGAGTGTAATTAGAGTTCTGCTTCACACTGACACACCAAACTCACTGTGTAACGCACCGCAAACAGCTGTTTGCGTAGTGACGACCGTGCTGGACTGGTGCGCACCGTGGCCAGAGTGTAGGCCGTGGCGTTTTTCAAGCCCATATGGTCGCCGGGCTGTGGTAGCTCAATGATAGAACAACAGTGACTGTCCAGCTGATCAAATTTGGTTTGACCACAATGAAGCAACGACCTTATTATCTTTTGTGTCCCACCCCCACCGAGACACTGAAATAGCCGGCGGTCATTGCTTCATTGTGATACGCAAGCCCCTTCACCGTGGAAAGGTAATGATCACGAAGGGGGATGGGCACATGTACATGCCTTTTGTTTTTTTGTTGCAGCCGCCCGCAGGGCAGTCAGAAAAATTAGGCAGGCATGTACACGCACTAGAAAAATTAGTGTAGCGGCCGCTGCTAGCAGCGGCCTTAAAAATTCAGGAATCCGCCTAGAGTCCTGGACCCTGTTGGTGGTGGCGGAGAAGGCAAGCGGCCTGCAGGCAGAGATGCTGTGTGTGGGGACTGACTTAGTCTTCGGTCATGCAGTAGCCCTCCGGGATCCATTCCTCATTCATTTTGATAAAGGTCAGGTACTGAACACTGTCGTGACTTAGGCGACTTCTCTTCTCAGTAACTATGCCTCCAGCTGCACTGAAGGTCCTTTCTGACAGGACGCTTGCGGCAGGGCAAGAGAGAAGTTGGATGGCAAATTGGGACAGCTCTGGCCACAGGTCAAGCCTGCGCAACCAGTAGTCCAAGGGTTCATTGTCGCTTTTCGCAGTGTCTACATCCACACTCAAGGCCAGGTAGTCGGTTACCTGCCGGTCCAGGCATTTGTGGAGGGTGGATCCGGAAGGACTATGGCGAGGAGTTGGACTAAACAACGTCTGCATGTCCGACATCACCCTGAGATCACTGGAGCGTCCTGTCCTTGCCTGCGTGGACTTGGGAGGAGGAGGGTTACTGCCAGTGGTACCTTGATTGCGTTGTGCAGCCACATCACCCTTAAACGCATTGTAAAGCATCATCGACAGCTTGTTCTGCAAGTGCTGCATCCTTTCCGCCTTGTGTTGAGTTGTTAACAGGTCCGCCACTTTGTGCCTGTACCGAGGGTCTAGTAGCGTGGCCACCCAGTACAGGTCATTCGACTTGAGTTTTTTGATACAGGGGTCCCTCAACAGGCTGGACAACATGAAAGAGGACATCTGCACAAAGCTGGATGCAGACGTACTCTATATCTCCTCTTGCTCTTCCTCAGTGACAGGATGCAACTCCTCTTCCTCCCCCCAGCCACGAACAATACCACGGGAACGTGGAGCAGCAGAAGCCCCCTGTGACGGCTGCTGCGGTTGTTCTTCTTCCGCCGCCTCTTCCTCCTCCACAGAAACACCTTCCTCATCATCACCTCATCAGAGTCTGACTCCTCTCCTTCCCCACACGACTCCTCTTCTTCCTCCTCCTCCTCCTCCCCCCTCTGTGCTGCCACAGGTGTTGTGGGAACATCGGGTTCGGGTGTAAATGGCTCCCACGACTCCTGCTGCCGTAACTCTTCTCGTTCACGCTCCTCCACAGCTGTATCCACCACTCTACGCACGGCACGCTCCAGGAAGTAGGCGTAGGGGATCAAGTCGCTGATGGTGCCCTCATCGCGACTCACCAGTTTGGTCACCTCCTCAAAGGGCTCCATGACCCTGCATGCATTTCGCATCAGTGTCCAGTTGTTGGGCCACAACATCCCCATCCTCCCAGATTGTGTCCTTGTACTGTAATGATACAGGTACTGGGTGACGGCTTTCTCCTGGTCTATCAGGCGAGAGAACATCAGCAGGGTGGAATTCCAGCGAGTCGGGCTATCGCAAATCAGGCGTCTCACCGGCAAGTTGTTTCTACGCTGAATGTCCGCAAAGCGTGCCATGGCCTTGTAAGAGCGCCTGAAATGCCCACACAACTTCCTGGCCTGCTTCAGGACGTCCTCTAAGTCTGGGTACTTGGACACAAATCTTTGCACGACCAGATTCAGCACATGTGCCATGCAGGGTATGTGTGTCAGCTTTCCCAAATTCAACGCAGCAATGAGATTGCTGCCGTTGTCACACACCACGTTGCCGATCTCAAGCTTGTGCGGGGTCAGCCGTTGCTCCACCTGTTTGTTAAGAGCAGCCAGGAGAGCTGCTCCAGTGTGACTCTCCGCTTTCAGGCAAGACATGTCTAACACTGCGTGACACCGTCGTACCTGGCATGCAGCATAGGCCCTGGGGTGCTGGGGCTGTGTAGCTGGAGAGGAGATCGTGGCACCAGCCAAGGAGGAGGAGGAGGATGACGACAGCGAAGCGGTGGTAGCAGGTGGAGAGGAGGTGGCTGGAGGCCTGCCTGCAAGCCGTGGAGGTGTGACAAGTCGGTCCACTGCGCAGCCACGTACTCCCTGCTTGCTGCCATCGGTCACCAGGTTGACCCAATGGGCTGTGTATGTAATGTAGTGGCCCTGCCCGTGCTTGGCAGACCAGGCATCCGTGGTCAGGTGGACCGTTGACCCAACGCTGTGTGCCAGAGATGACACCACTTGCCTCTCAACTGCACGGTACAGTTTGGGTATGGCCTTTTGTAAAAAATTATTGCGGCCTGGTATCTTCCACTGCGGTGTACCAATGGCCACAAACTTACGGAAAGCCTCCGACTCCACCAGCTTGTATGGTAATAGCTGGCGAGCTAATAGTTCCGCCACGCCAGCTGTCAGACGCCGGGCAAGAGGGTGACTGGCAGACATTTGCTTTTTACGCTCAAATACTTCCTTCACGGACAGGTGAGTACTGCTGTGGGCAGAGGAGAAGGAACCGCTCAAGGGAAGAGGCGGTGTGGAGGAGGGTGGCTGTGAAGGTGCAAGGGAGAAAGTGGATGAAGACGATACACCTGAAGGAGGAAGAGGAGAAGGATGGTGGCTTGTCTTTTGAGGGGTGCTGCTTTTCCTCAGGTGTTCTTGCCATAGCTGTTTGTGCCTTCTCTCCAGGTGCCTTCGTAAGGCACTTGTCCCTACGTGAGAGTTGGCCTTTCCACGGCTCAATTTTTGCTGGCAGAGACAACAGATGGCTTTGCTCCGATCTGAGACACGCACGTGAAAAAATTTCCAAACCGCTGAGCCCCCCTGGGGTGATGGCGCTACGGTGGCATCAGCAGCTGACGTTGAAGGGCATGTTGGCTGGCTGGCCATAGCTGGCGATACATGGCGCCGGACACTGCCCCCAGCTGTTTCTGAGGACGAGCTCCCTCTGCTTCTATAATGGAGTCGTCTCCTCCTACTCCTCTCTGACTCCTCCTCTGAACTGTCCCCCTGGTCATCTCCTCTACCGGGAACATATGTGGTATCCGTATAATCGTCATCATAATCCTCCTGGCCAGCTGCGCTTTCCTCAGACACCTCCTCAACTGCACCAACTTTAGGTGGTTCATCATCCCCCTCCTCCATACTATCGCCACCTAACTCAGACGTATGAGGTGGTGTACCTGCGCCTTCTTGTTGTTGTTGCCGTAGTGGCTGGGAATCAGTGATTTCACCACCACCACCAAATAACTCCTGCGAAGTGTCAAATGCAGCGGATGCGGTGCTTGTTGTAGCGCTGGTGGCTGCGGGAGATGAGGTGTTCTGTGTTAAATACTCAAGCACCTCCTCACGATTTTGGGAAGTGATGGCACGTGCCTTCTTCTGAGCACTTTATTTTGGGCCAGGTCCGCACGAAATCACAGCAACACCACCTCGCACAGCCACAGACCTGCCAGTGCCTGGTGGCCTTCCTCTGGGTCTGCCTCTACCTCTTCCTCTACCTGGTTTGTCCATTTTGTCCATCTCGGGGGGGATGCTAGATATATGCAGTGAGGTGGGTTCTCACTCAACACAACAGGTAGTTAGATGCAGTGAGCTGGGTTCACTGAACAGTAAAGGTACTTAAGATGCAGTGAGGTGGGTTCTCACTCAACACAACAGGTAGTTAGATGCAGTGAGCTGGGTTCACTGAACAGTAAAGGTACTTAAGATGCAGTGAGGTGGGTTCTCACTCAACACAATAGGTAGTAAGATGCAGTGAGCTGGGTTCACTGAACAGTGAAGGTACTGTTAAGATGCAGTGAGGTGGGTTCTCACTCAACACAACAGGTAGTGAGATGCAGTGAGCTGGGTTCACTCAACACAAAGCTAGGTATATGCAGTGATGAGGTGGGTTAAGTAAACACAACAGGTACTGGGTATATGCAGTACTGGGTAGTACAATGTGCAGCTTCCTGTCACACACACAGGTAGTCACTGAATGTGCTGGGCTTTTGGCAGTGGCACACACAATATCAATTAGCAAGGCTGTGCATGCAACAAAAGTGTCAGTTTGACACACAGACAAAAAATATGTACAGGATGAGCTCTGAAAAGAGCTGTTGCTGTTGATGGGTGCTTTAAAAGCAATAATAATCAGTCAGGAGCAAGCAAAGCAGCCTAGAACCTAACTAATCTGTCCCTAGGAGAAAAAGTTTGCAGCAGCTGTCCCTTTCCTCTCTCTAGCAGGCACACGAGTGAGTGTAATGGCCGCGGGACCCTGCCTTATATAAGGGGGGGGGGGTGGCTCCAGGGCTTAGTGTAGCCTGAATGGCTACAATGTGCCTGCTGACTGTGATGCAGAGGGTCAAAGTTGACCCTCATAGTGCATTAAGGGGCAAATCGAACTTCCGCAAAAGTTCGCCTGGTGCAGGCCGGCGAACCGTTCGCTACATCTCTACTTAGTTGCGTATGCCAGTTGTTCTTTAGTTAACCCACCTGTTTGTCTATCCTGTACATTATTGCTCTGTGGATTTTATTATACAGTACTGGCTTCTCCTGGTGTTAGGGTTTTAGCTGATGGCCACTACTGTACACTAGACATGAATTATTGGTGGTCTGCTGGCAGTGGCGTAGCTGTGGGCCCCGATGCAAGTTTTACATTGGGGCCCCCCAAGCACTCTATACATAACAATTGATACGGCGCACCAAAACCTGACAATGGCAACTACAGTGTCAGAGGTGCAAGAAGGGGATGGGGAACAGTTTGTTAATCATAACCATCTCTGCAACCCCTATTGCTACGCCCCTGTCTCCTGGACTGAGGTGTGATTGGTGCCATTCTTTCCCATCACAGACTGAAGGAGGCAGATAATGGGCGGCTTTCACACCTCCTGGCTTAATTCTGCAGCCCCCATAACCAAGATAACTTCATCCTTGTTGCCAAAACCTGGCGATAATCTTTGGAGAAGCATCTCCATAAACACGGCGGTGGTGTTAATAGGGGACGAACGAGGACATCTTTCTCACAGGAATCCTCAGCATGGTTTTCAGTCCCCATTTTCCTCGCTGTCCCCACACTCCGCTCCCGGTGACATTGTCATTCTAGGCGTAAAGGTTCTATAAACAGAAACGTTATCCGTGTAAGCGATCCGAGGCTGGAAGCCCGGCCGGGCGTCTTGGCACCTTGTTATTTCTCGGGAAAGCTGTTCGGGGACAAGTTAAAAGTGAGAAGCTGTAATGTGCTGTTGTGACTCTGCCAAGGCCGGGAAAGGGGCCCTGACATTAACCCTTTGGTATGCGCCACACATTTACAAGACCCCAAAAAGAGAAATCTCTGGCTGGGGCGATGTTCCAGGGATCGAATTGTCCCTCTTGACGTGCCCAGAACACAGATTGGACACGCACATGCCTCATCCATCATCCTCCGTTTCCAGGGACAGCCAGGGTGTATTTAATTAGCTACAATGTCACCCAATATCCCCCCCATCAGCATTGGGAGAGTCACCCAGAGCTGGAAACACTTCCCAGCATGCTGGCAATCCTCCGCAGTCTGGAGGGTGAAGAAAAACCCATGAATGATCCTTCCATTAGCCAATCACCTTTGAGGACACAGCGGGCCATATTCACTAACATTCCCTTAGGCTGGAGATGCCGGGTGCCCCCATAATGTGACATTTTTGTGTCTTTTAGGTGCTATGTGAATTGTCGGAGTGATATTCTCCTATCAGCACCGATTGCCTCGCTGTCGTTTTATACCGACTTTTCCAATGAACTCAGAAAATGAATTGTAACTTCTCTGTTCTTTGCATTGGGTGTTAATGTGGCCATACCTCTAGACATTTTGCAGCCCGATCAACCATCCAATTCGATAATTGTATTAAATCGGATAAAAATTGGTGCAGCAACAGCAAAATCAGTGGAATGTATCAAGCAAGCTGGAAAATTCAGATCCAACGTGGTCAATCAGGTGCGTGGCAGTAGCGGCATGCGATATCACCATGACCAATGAAGGTGACAGACCCCCAGCCCCTGTCCCCTCCAAATGTAAAGTGCCCCTCCTGGTACCCATGCAATTTAAATCTCACCTGTCCTCCTGCTGTGTTTCCTGGACTCCTCAGTTGTTTCCCCCAGAGCACCACCAGGTGCATGTGTGTATGACGCCACACGCGCCACGTGATATACGTGGTGCTGGGTATGATGGCTGTGCTCACGTGAAGCTTCGGAGGAATCCGGGAGTTGGTGCAGTGGGGCAGGTGAGAATTTTTACTACACTGTACAGGTACGGGGGAAAAAATAACATTTGGGGGCGGCCAGGTGGGCAGAATTAGCGGTGGCACAAGGTCAATTCATGAGAGATTTCATGCTGAAGTTGATCGGGAATTGGCCTGCGATGTATGGGAAGCTGACTGTTCTCTCTCAGGTCAGAGAGATCTATCGAGTCGATCTGCCCATACATCGCTAGAGGACTGTGTACATGTCTCTTACATACATCCCTCCAACATGCGCTGGGAGGCTCAATGAGCTGCTGATTCCAGTTTGCAAACCAATTTCCTGCAGGAAGTGAATTTGATTGGTCTGATTCTAAACTTCCCCTTTGGCTACTTCTAGGCATCAGAACTATTTAAGTACCTTTGTTACTATTTTTGATTCTAGTGCTTTTGTTCTTAACCCCTTTAATGCTGGACCCATGAGTAACATTATATTATCCTCACATTTTGTTCCCCAATTAAACTTCAGAAAGCTCAGAATTATTATTTATTGTATTTATAAAGTGCCAACATATTATGCAGTGCTGCACAATAGATTAATGGGTTAACATACAAGGTAGGACATACAAGGAGCTCAGGACAAAACAAGATCATACAAATGTCTTTGATAACAGCAGTTCTGGTCAAAATAGAGACTGTTCTAGTCCACAAGAGGTGTGATGGACAGTAAGATTGCATAATCAAGCTGGAAACACTAGGGAGGAGGGCCTTGCCAAGGGCTTTCAATCTAAAGGGTGCAGGGCCGTTTCTTGGGCAGGGCGACTGGGTGCAGGGCCGTTTCTTGGGCAGGGCGACTGCCCTGGGCACATACTGGCAAGTAAAGGAAGGGGGGCGCAGGCAGAAGGACGTAACCACTAGGGAGCTGGCAGCCAAATGGAAGAAGAAGATTACCAGCTCAATCACCTTCCTTGACTCCTCCTGGGCTGACTGCGTCCGACGTCAAGTCATCATCACGGCACCCCCGCGTGATGACACCTGATGTCCTGTAGAGGTACGGCAGGCTGTCAGTGCGCAGCGCCCATGGAGGAGTCAGCTTTCCGGGCTCCCTTCGCCTGTGTGTTTTCCTGGTCCCTGCTTCCTCCTGGATGAGCGGCTGGTCCCTAGTAAGTAGGCAGATCTACTTGTGACTTGTGGATGTGTGACTGTCCATCCCTAAAGAGTAAGGGTTCGCAAGACAAGTCCACGGGGGTGGAGGGTGCAATTTAGCCTAATAACTGCCCTGAAAGGGTGAATCTAAAGGGTGAATCTCACCTGCCACATCCATCAGCACTGACACACTGATATTCATAGAGAAGTTAATTGTGTCTTAAGGCTCCATGTTCCTTGTATACGTTTACAATAAAGACCACCAGAAACAAGTGTTCTTCAACATTTCAGATGATGTTACTCTGTACAGACTCACTGTTTAGGTCTCTGCCAACCAGGCCCATAAAGAGATCAGGCTGGAGGCCCCAGGAGTTGAATGTCAGGCTGGTGGACTCCAGAGCTGGACATCAGACGTGTGGCCCTGGGAATTGGATGTCAGCCTGAAGGCCTCGGGAGTTGGATGTCGGGCTTGAAGCCCCAGGAGCTGGATATTGGGCTGGGTGCCCCAGGAGTTGGATGTTGGGCTGGAGGCCCCAGGAGTTGGATGTTGGGCTGGAGGCCCCAGGATTCGGGGAGGCCCCAGGATTCGGACATCAGGCTAGAGGTGCCAGGAGTTGGCTGTCAGCCTGGAGTTGGATGTCAGGCTAAAGGCCACGGAGTTAGAGGCCAGGCCGGAGGCCCCGGGAGTTGGACATCAGGCTGGAGGCTCCATGAGTTGGACGTTGGGCTACAGGCCCTGGGAGTTGGACATCAGGCTGGAGGCCCAGGAGTTGGAAGTCAGGCTGGTGGCCCTGGGAGTTGGATGTCAAGTTAGAGGCCCTGGGAGTTGGATGTTAGGCTAGAGGCCCCAAGAGCTGGATGTCAGGCTACAGGCCTTGGGAACTGGATGTCAGGCTTGAAGTCTTAGCAAATGGAAGTCAGGCAGGAGACCCTGGAATTTGGATGTCAGGCTGGAGGCACCAGGAGTTGGACATCCTGCTGGAGGTGCCATGAGTTGGAGGTCAGGCTGGAGGCCCCAGGACCTCCTTTGTCTGCTTTCAAGATATTAATATCAGAGTTTTCCCTTAGGCTTGATAATGCCGGTCTCTCTTTCATAGATATATTTTGACTCTGTCTCCTATTATCCCATTTGCTTTTAACTCACCACTTAGCAATGAACAGAGAATAGACGAGTGAGAACAGAGCCTGTTGCGTGTGGTCCGGTATTAGTCATGGAGAGAATCCGAAGAATCCGAAAAACAAAAAAGTTGTTTAGGCGATACCTTTAATGACTAACTGTACAAGATTTCTTTGCAAGCTTTTTTAAAACTTTAAGTTTCTTCTTCAGGCAAGTTTCAGAGCTGGATCAGAACCATAACCATACCCTTGAGAAAAGAGCCTAACAGCTTACTCAAACGCATCAATTGCTGCACAGTCAATATCCGAATTCCAGTTTGACTTTTGCAAATATTTAGAAACACTTTTATCAAAAGTGGCACTGCTCTTATCTTTAAAGTGCACTTTTAACTTCAAAGTACGTATAAACTTGTAAAAGTCCACCTTCCAATTAAACAAATAATCTTGGTAAGTGGGAACAAAGCCTAATCCTTTTTCAAGTACTGTACATTCAGTGACACTCAAATCATAATCAGAAATGTTGATTACATTGCTCACCTCACTTATTGCTGGCACCTGGTTACCACTCTGTACCTCTGGGAGTGTTTCCCTGACTTGGTGTGCTCTGTGACCATGGTGCCAGCATCTGCCCCTTTTGGCGCGCCTCCACTGGTTCAAGCGAGGGCCTCTCGGAAAACCGGTTGTGTGGCTCCCATCTCTGATCCTGAGTCCTTCATCATGGGTGACCCAGAGGTGAACATCAGGCTGGAGGCCTCTGGAGGTGGACATCAGGCTGAGGGCCCCAGAGTTGGAATTCAGGCTGGAGACACTTGGAGTTAGACATTGGGCTGGAGCATCTGGGAGTTGGAAATCAGGCTGGATGCCCCTGGAGGTGGACAATCGGCTGGAGATCCCTGGAGGTGGGCATCAGGCTGGAGGCCCCAGGAGTTGGACATCAGGCTTGGGATTCCAGGAGTTTCACATCAAGCTGAAAAGTCCAGAAGTTGGACATCAGCCTGGAGATTCCATGAGTTTGATGACAGGCTGGAGGCCCTGAGAGTTGGATATCTGGCTGAAGGCCCCGAGAGTTGGACATCAGGTTGCAAGCCCTGGGAGTTGGTCATCAGGCTGGAGGCCCCTGGAGGTGGACATCAGGCTGGAGGCCCCGGAAAGTTGTATATGAAGCTAGAGACTCCTGGAGGTGGATGTCATGCTGGTGGCCCCAGGAGTTGGACATCAGGCTTGGGATTCCAGGAGTTGGACATCAGGCTGAAAATTCCAGGAGTTTGATGGCAGGCTGGAGGCCCTGGGAGTTTAATATCTGGCTGGAGGCCCTGAGAGTTGGACATTAGGTTGGAATCTCCAGGAGTTGGTCATCAGGTTGGAAGCCCTGGGAGTTGGACGTCAGGCTGGAGGCCCCAGATGTTGGATGTCAGGCTGGACCCCGGATGTTGGATGTCAGGCTGGAGGCCCCTGGATGTTGGCCATCAGGCTGGAGGCCCCGGAGTAGTAGGTCATGGAGGCCTGACCCTCAGGGCTGGACATAAGGCTGGAGGTCCCAGGAGTTGGACATACTGGAGCACCCCAGAGGTGGATATCAGGCTGAGGGCTCTGGGAGCTGGACATCAGGCTGGAGGCCCTAGGAGCTGGATGTTAGGCTGGAAGCTTGATGTCAGGCTGGAGTCTTCTGGGAGTTGGACGTCAAGATGGAGGCTTCAGGAGTTGGACATCACGCTGGAGGCCCCAGGAGTTGGACATCATGAAGCACCCCAAAGGTAGATGTCAGGCTGGAGGCCTCAGGGAGTTGGACATCAGGCTGGAAGCCCCAGGAGATGGACATCAGGCTGGAGGCTCCTTGAGGTGGATGTCAGGCCGGCAGCCCCCGCAGTCAGACTTAGGGCTAGAAGCCAGAGGAGTTAGATGTCAGCATGATGGAAGCCCCGGGAGTTGGATTTCTGGCTGGATGTCCCGGGAGTTAGACGTCAGATTGGAAGCCCAGGAGTTGGTGTTCAGGCTGGAGGCCTCCAGAGTTGAACGTCAGGCTGGAAGCCCCGGAAGATGGATGTCAGGCTGAAGGCACCAGGAGTTGGCCGTCAGGCTGGATTGCAGAGTTGTTTCTCTAGGTAATTAGGAAATATTTGCGTGTTGACAAGATCGGTGATGCCACATTTGTGCAGATATTTGGAGACGTGACTGTGGCGGTTTGGCAGCTGCTGTGTTCTAGGAGGTGGTGACTATTTCCGTGTGCCGCTACTAAGCAACCACCCGCCAGGCAACTGAGATACGCCTCATGTCTCATTACAGAACTGACCTTTCTCTAATACCATAATATGGATGCGCCGCGCGATCACAAAAGAGACATTTCTGCACGTTAAATATTTAGAGACAATGGAGCCGTTCTCTGTTTATAACACGGAGAGAAGACATCTGATGACCAGAGATGTGGAAATACATCTGATTTCACTTTGTCGGTATTTTCACAACTGTTTCCTATTTTTGCGAAACAGGATATTGTGCTTTTACAAATATGGTCATTTCTTAAAACTGCATTGAAGTCAGAGGGGCAAGAGAAAGTAATCGGAATTGTCTGTTTTTCTGCCGAAATAACTTTTTTTTTTTAATGATAATTATCATTGTGTGAAAGCTCTGCTTATTTTCTCAAACATTTTGTCTCTGGCGAAAATGTATTTTTTTTCATGGTGAAAAGTGTTACTGTATCCTCTATAATAAAACCCCTGTGTCCGTGCCTCCTGACTCTGTGCAGCCTTGTCCGTGCTTTTGGCCACTGCGCATGTGCGCAGCACGGACCCAGAGACAGGGGGCCGGGGTCAGGGAGTCGAGCGGGCGGCGTGTGAGCAGGCGGCCGGATGTGCGGTGGGTGAGCGTGCGGCGGCGGGTGGCGGTCCCAGGAACACAGACCTAAAGCCCGTTTTTATACGGGCTTAGGTCTAATAGTAAAATAATAATATCATTTAAAGCATAGTACAGCTGGCTATACAGTATATAGTCATATAATATAAACCATATATACTAAGGGTTGCAACCTCATCCCTATAAATACCGGCACATCTAACCTATACAGGTTCTGGGGCTACTCACACATAATCCGTGCCTAAACTGCATCTAACTAGCCACAAGGCATGTATAATTCATATGTGCCGGCATTTAAAGGGATGAGGTGGCAACCCTATATATACTGCATATACATACACCAGCTATATCCTGGGCTAAAGTTGCCTGATCCGGCATGTAACTGATATTCCCCATAGAAATGTACAGGCAGATCGACCACTAGACACATCTAAGCACAGATTTTCATACAATTCGATAAAATTATCAAATCAGATAATAGCAGGGAGAGGTGGCAGCAATTCCCAAAACAGGCTGCATCTGAATGACTAACAGTATAGGTGTGCAGAGCCTAATGATAGGCAGGATACACATCTTACACTCAAAACAGAGGAACCAAATTAACATTCATAGAGGATGTTAGCTTTCAAAAACAGTTTTCATGCAGAGTGTTCCATACTGGACCCTTCCACCGCAATGAGGTCATCCTTCTGGAAGGGACCCAATCCTCTAACTGATTACCAGACAAATATAGTGTGAACCTGGGAGCAGCTGGCCATAAAATGATCTACAACAGGGAATTGGCAGCACATCCTAAAACCAGGCCGCATCGGAAATGACTACCAACAGAGGCGTGCAGAGCCCCCTCGAGCAGGGGTCTCATACTTGCGGCCCGCGGGCCATTTGCGGCCCTCGATAAAATATTTTGTGGCCCGCGCCGGCAAAAGCTTCCTTATAGTTCGCTTCAGTGCTCCCAAGTAATCCGCCGCATCCCCGCCGCTAAACGAGGGCTGCAGAAGCCCCCAAATTGCCCGGGGGCAATCCACCGGCATTTCCTGGAAGGGGCAGAGCTTTCAGCTTCAGCTCTGCCCCTCCTGATGTCAAACGCGGCGCATCGCCGCCTCTGCCCGCCCCTCTCACTCTTCCTTCACAGAGATTGCCCCCCCCCAGGCGATTTGGGGGCTCTGCAGCCCTCATTTTGCGGCGGGGACACGGCGGATTACTTGGGAGCACCGGAGCGAACTATAAGGTAAAATAGGCAAAATAGTTTGCTTTAGTGTGAATTTGATTTTGAAATAAAAATCAATGCAAGGAACGGGGGGTCGTTGGGGCGGGAGCTGCTGATTTACTTTTTTTGTGAAATCCCTTATGCGGCCCAGCCTCATCCTGACTTTGCCTCCTGCGGCCCCCAGGTAAATTAAGTTTGAGACCCCTGTCCTAGAGGCAATATACACACCTTGCATTCAAAACAGATGCTAAGCTATGCACTAGATCCCTAACCTTCGAATAAAAACGGAATGCAAACATGAAACGCTCCAAACATCAAATGGGTGCAGCTAGCCATGAGGTAAACTTACATTTTTTTTTAGACAGCAGGTAGAAGTGGCAGCACTTCTCAAGACAGGCTGCATCTGAATGACTAACAGCATAGGTGTGCAGAGCCTAATTATAGGCAGGATACACATCTTACACTCAAAACAGATGCACCAAATTAACAATAATGGAGAATGTTAGTTTTCAAAAACAGTTTGCATGCAGAGAGTTCCGTACTGACCCCTTCCACCGCGATGAGGTCATCCTTGGAATGATTTTTCGCATTTTGACAATTGTAAAAAATGCAGCTAAACGACGAGTGACCAATATCGGGTATTCTGCCAAGTGGTTGATACATTCAGAGGACTATGGGGCAGATATTGTGCCATCGACCTGTGTGTACATAACCAATACTTACCAGTACCATCCACTATTTCCCGGTGCCCACCAAAAACATGGTTATCAGATGCCAAAGCCCAGCACTAAACACTGATAAGTTTGGGCGTACACTGCAAAAAGGGAATTGGTGTTGTGTGCCCAAACTACCGGTTTACACATTTGCTAGGGCAGGGGAGCGTATTTGATTGCTCCAGTATTGGGGCAATCAGCATGATAACAAAAACTGCCTCTCATTACCAGGTACAAGGAACCTCACTGTGCCAGGGGGTGCCTGAAGCGTTTTGGACTCCCTTAGCAGTGGTTTAGTTGGCTTCTCTTTGTAAGGCACCCCCAACCCTGGTGACAATCATAGGAGCTGGAAAACAGTTTGTGGGGGGCTCTGATACTCAATGGGTCTCTGTCTGCCATTTACCAGGTCCTGGGAGGTAGGGTTTGTAAGGCTGCTTGTTTACTGATACAGAAGCACAAACAGAACAACTGTCTATTTGAGGCCAGTGGGGTAACTAATGAGTTTTGGGCCCCTCTGCAAGTTTTACATTGGGCCCCCCAAGCACTCTCTATATAGAACAATTGATATGGTGCCAAAACTTTCCAAGGACAACCACAGTGTCAGAGGTGCAAGAAGGGGATGGGGAACAGTTATTGATTACTACTTTTCAAAGCATCTGTAGAAATGATCATTACCTGCACAGGACCAATAAAGGGCTAATACTGCCATTGAGGGAGGGCCCCTCTGGCCCAAGTGCGGTCGTTACCTCTGCATCCCCTATTGCTACGCCGCTGTTTAAGGCTGTGTGGTTTCAGATCGGCATGCTTCTGGCAGGCCATAAGTTAGTTCTTAAAGGTCACGCGCATCCTCAATAACGGTCCCACTGCCAGGAGCGTCCTGCACATGCACAGAACGAGAAAATCTCGCTCTGAGCAAGACGCTCCTGGCGGGAGTGTGATCGAGGAAGCGCATGACCACACAGGGGCAGTGGCCATGGACTGGCCAGTCAGCAGAATCGAGAGTGAGGTGCCAGCACTAGAGGGAGCAGAAAACAGACAGGATGGTTGCACAGGCACAGCACTGGACTCCAGAGGAGAGGTTAGAGCACAGGTTCTGCTGCGCTTTACTCTGCCTTTACACACTGGACTGGGGGAGTGCAGGAGGGGGATGAGAACAGATAGTGGGACAAGGGGACAGAGGGAGGCACAAAGGGGGACAGAGGCAGGAACAGAGGGACGCACACAGAGCCGAATCACCCACAAGGATACTTAGGCGGGTTCCTAGGGCCTGGAGAGAATCTAGGTTTAATGATCTGCTCTGCTGTCTGCACAGGCAGACAGCTTTTTGACCATTTGTTAGGTCTGAGTGCTGCGGGTCCCTGGAAAAGAGACCTGTCTCCACTCTGCAAGCTGCAGAGTTGCTGTTCTGGTGAGGAATTTGCATCCACTTGTCATGCAAATTGCTTAGCTGCTTCCTCTGATGGCTTGCAGTATAAATACCATTTCCTCCCAGAATTCCTTGCTGGTCATGATGGTTTGTTCCTGCTAACTTACCTGGAGTCTCAGCCCTTTGCTTACTGTTTGATAATATTGTTATCTTAGAGTAGTTCTTTGGGAGTGCCCTAGCATTCCTGTTAGCATAGTCAGGTTGTTTGTTACCTGTATTGCTTTGTACTGTCTATCTGTTGCGATTGTCTTGTCGCCAGCGGCGGTCGACAGGAAATCGTTCTGTCTGTTGGGATCGCATTCGCCCTAGCGGTAGAGGCGGTGGTTCCTTCTGTATTCTGCCTTAGGAGTGTAGCCAGAGCAGCGGTTGCTACTGGTTGCTCCATCTGTCTGTCTGGAACGTCTCTGTGAGGTAACCGTTTAGCAAGCGTTCGCGTTCTCTTTTGTTTTCGTGTTTCTTTGGTTAGTCAGGGTTGGTAGGCTTTGTCGCTATTGCGCTTCTCGTGTGGCGACCGTGCCGTGCACGCGCTTTGTCGCTATTGCGCTTAACGTATGGTGACCACGTGTAGTTAGTCCTGTCTGCTCCTGTGTGTTGGATTACAGTTTGTTATCAGCTCTGTCTGTATTCTTCCTTTGCTCTGTCTTACTTAGTCTTGTGTCGCTTATAGCAATCGCCATTCTTGCGATTGCGTTCCCACTTGGTCTTCGCTGTTGTGTGTTCACCGTCGCCGGGTGGCGACTAGATTGGTGGACACGCATACATTCTGTCCCTGTGCTCTCTCTCTAAGGGCTATCTTGCCCTGTATTGCTTCACCTCGTACAATTCCCATCTTGGCATCTGTGGCAGTGCAGAGGGTTATTCCTCTGCACTCCACAGCTCCATCTGCCGGTGGGAATTTCCCTCTACAGGTGCATTGCACCCAAAGCTGGATTCTGTTATTTTATACGCTTGTGGAGGATTTCCGCAGTGTCAGCGCACATCTTGTGCGCTGACCACAGAAATAATTCCCCAATCGTTACACTAGACAAAGACAAGACAAATAACATTTATATTGCGCTTTTCTCCTTGCGGACTCAAAGCGCCAGAGCTGCAGCCACTAGGGCGCGCTCTATTGGCAGTAGCAGTGTAAGGGAGACTTGCCAAAGGTCTCCTACTGAATTAGTGCTGGCTTACTGAACAGGCAGAGCCGAGATTCGAACCCTGGTCTCCTGTGTCAGAGGCAGAGCCCTTAACCATTACACCATCAGCCAACTGCTAGGTTTATGCTAGCCCCCAACAAATATTGCCAAAAAAGCTAAGTGGTCATCAAGTGTGGGACCAAAGTCGTTGCTTTCCTAGGGCACCATTTCACCTTAATCCATCTCTGGATACCTGCGGGGCAGAGGTGGCACAGAGGAACAGAAGGAGACACAAAGGGGGACAGAAGGCGGCACAAACATCTGTGGGGGCGTGGCATTGTTCAGGAGGCATGGCTTCATTTGGGGATGAGGCTTAGTTCAGGGGTGGGGCTTAATCAGGGGCATGGCGCCCCAGGACCAATGGCACTCCCGGCAGTGGCCTAGAATGCCTATGCCTAAAAACGCCCCTATTACTACAACGTTCCTGTGATTGTGCGCCTGTACCCACATTGCGAGATTGTGGAAATGACCGCTCGTCGCTCAAAAAATTGCGGGTCGATGGGAAAATCGTTGGCTATGGGCCTTTACTGTATGGCTGCGCAGTGTGGCAGGGGTGGGTGATTCACAAAAGTTACTGCACAGATCTGCAGATAATTGGGGAGGTTATATAGTGACCTCTCAAGTATCTGGTCAGAGCTCTGCAATAATTACTTGATAATGAAGAGATAATGAAGGCCTGGCCTTCAGACAGAATAGAGATACGTTTTCTTTTCCTAAAATACCCGGAGGCCGGCCAGCAGTGAGGGGCTGGAGGGTAACTGAGACCATCGCAAATCATCCTCTGCTAAACCCGGCTCTCCAGCAAAGCTCTGTGTAACAGGTTACAGCAGCATTGTTACCGGGCTGGGGGGCTGGAGCCGGGCCAAGGCTTAGGCAAGCAAGGCAGATCTTTCATCACCCAGTACAGACAAGCAGGTGGCAGCTGCTGGCTCACCTGCTCAAGGCAAGGAGAGTGTAATCCGCACAGACTTAATGAATGAGAGAAACCGATGGGAATACGTGAGAACTATCCTGAGATCACCCCCTTCCTTACACAACGATCGGACCCCCATGTACCAGAACCCCCCTGCTGGAGAGCAGGAGTGCTGCAGCACACTTGGCCTGGAGGCAGGGCTGGTTCTAGACTTTTTGCTGCCCGAGGGAAACATGTGAGGATGGATCAAAGTGTCCAGCAAAGTCTGACACTCTACTCACCTCCAGCACAAGCAGCGCGCGTAGTAAGGCAATTATGCTGGCGCTGCGTGCAAGGGGGTGGCGCTATAGTGTGAGAGCTGGCGCCGGCCCAGCCCCCTCATTCGGGGTCGCCTCCTCACTCTAGAGCAGGGGTGTCCACACAGCTCGCGAGCTACTTTGAAATCTAGCCCAGAGAGATCTACCAATATTTCAAACGCTAAATTTTGCACCCCCCCCATCGCAGCATGATTAGGCAGCTGCAGAACCGCCCCCCCCCCATCAAAGCACAATTAAGCAGATGCAGAATCCTTCCCCCTACCGTACCCCCAGTATAGGTAGACAGGTATAGGTGTCCCCAGTATAGGTAGCCAGTTATATGTTGGGTTCAAAGAGAAGTAAAAGCTCCAGGAGCAACTCACCATAGCCATAAAGCATTAACTTTGAATGAAATCGATTGTAAAAAAAGATGACATACAATTGTAGTAATAAAGTTTCCAATGCTTGTCGAGAAAGCCCTAATCGAGGGACGAAACGGCCGTCGACTTCCCTCCGCACCTCATACAACGCATGTGCCTGATAAGTATTGGAAATGGTATTATTACTCCAATTGTATGTCATCTTTTTTTACAATGGATTTCATTAAAAGTTAATGTTTTATGGCTATGGTGAGTTGCTCTTGGAGCTTTTACTTCTCTTTGAACCCAACGATTATGCTTATTCTCTGGAGGTTGCACCGCCACCCAGCAGGTTTATAGCTATTGCAATTGATGTTTTGGAGTGCACTCGCCACAATTTTTTCTCTTGCACAGTTGAAGCCAGTTATATGTGTCCCAGTATAGGTAGCCAGGCATAGGTGTCCCCAGTATAGGTAGCCAGGCATAGGTGCCCCCAGTATAGGTAGCCAGGCATAGGTGCCCCCAGTATAGGTAGCCAGGCATAGGTGCCCCCAGTATAGGTAGCCAGGCATAGGTGCCCCCAGTATAGGTAGCCAGGCATAGGTGCCCCCAGTATAGGTAGCCAGGCATAGGTGCCCCCAGTATAGGTAGCCAGGCATAGGTGCCCCCAGTATAGGTAGCCAGGCATAGGTGCCCCCAATATAGGTAGGCAGGCATAGGTGCCCCCAGTATAGGTAGGCAGGCATAGGTGCCCCCAGTATAGGTAGCCAGGCATAGGTGTCCCCAGTATAGGTAGCCAGGCATAGGTGCCCCCACTATAGGTAGCCAGGCATAGGTGCCCCCAGTATAGGTAGCCAGGCATAGGTGCCCCCAGTATAGGTAGCCAGGCATAGGTGTCCCCAGTATAGGTAGGCAAGTATAGGTGCCCCCACTATAGGTAGCCAGGCATACGTGTGTCACCATCATAGGTAGCCAGGCATAGTTGTCCCCAGTATAGGTAGCCAGGCATAGTTGTCCCCAGTATAGATAACCAGGCTTAGGTGCCCCCAGTATAGGTAGGCCGGTATAGGTACCCCCAGTATAGGTAGCAGCATAGGAGTCCCCAGTATAGGTAGGCAGGTATAGGTACCCCCAGTATAGGTAGCCAGGCAACCGGTGCAACCAGACATAGGTGTCCCCAGTATAGGTGTCCCCAGTATAGGTAGCCTGGCATAGGTGCCCCCAGTATAGGTAGGCAGGCATAGGTGCCCACAGTATAGGTAGGCAGGTATAGGTACTCCCAGTATAGGTAGCCAGGCATAGGTGTCGCCAGGCATAGGTGCCCCCAGTATAGGTACTCCCAGTATAGGTAGCAGCATAGCTGCCCCCTTCATATAGGTAGCTAGGCATAGGCAACTCTCACGTGTGTGACCGGTGTTATGATTCGCCCAGAGTGGCCGCACTTTCTGTACTGGTTGCCCTTCCACGCTAACATCAGAAGGTCACGCGATACCTGAGATGATCGGATACCGGCGATATAAGATGACTTCTCCATGGAGACCGCACAGCAGACACCCCCGGATCAGGTGATCGGCAGAAAGTCCCATCACTTCTGCCAGTCACATCTTGCCCCGTTATTTCTGGATAATAAATCGTCACATGATCATCGCCGCACATTAGCTTCACCGAATAATAACACGCTATCTGTGACCCAACGCCTCAATGTCATCCAGAGCCAAATCATCCGCAAGGCAATTCTAGGCAGGTGCCTAGGGCCTGGAGAAAGTCTAGGGGCCTGGCGAATGCTCTCAAATCTAACATCAGCGCTGGGCAAAAAGAGCTACAGTGGTGTGAAAAACTATTTGCCCCCTTCCTGGTTTCTTATTCTTTTGCATGTTTGTCACACTTAAATGTTTCTGCTCATCAAAAACCGTTAACTATTAGGCCTCGTTCAGACTATACGCGCTGCCGTGCGCATTTTGGCAGCGCGTATAGTGTGCGACGCACAAGAACGGTAGAAGGGCATAGACAGCCCTTCTACCGTTCCCATCATATGCGCGATTGCGCTATCGCGTGCTGCACGCATTTTTGGGAATCGCAGCGCAGATCCCATTCATTGTAATGAATGGGATCTGCAGCGCAGCGCATAGGAGCGCAGATGGCGTGCGATCGGACGCATTACGCTCCGATCGCACAGCCATCTGCGCTAAATGATGTGAACGAGGCCTTAGTCAAAGATAACATAATTGAACACAAAATGCAGTTTTAAATGATGGTTTTTATTATTTAGTGAGAAAAAAAACCCTCCAAACCTACATGGCCCTGTGTGAAAAAGTGATTGCCCCCTTTTTTTTAAAAATAACTTTACTGTGGTTTATCACACCTGAGTTCAATTTCTGTAGTCACCCCCAGGCCTGATTACTGCCACACCTGTTTCAATCAAGAAATCACTTAAATAGGAGCTATCTGACACAGAGAAGTAGACCAAAAGCACCTGAAAAGCTAGACATCATGCCGAGATCCAAAGAAATTCAGGAACAAATGAGAACAAAAGTACTGTAATTGAGATCTATCAGTCTGGTAAAGGTTATAAAGCCATTTCTAAAGCTTTGGGACTCCAGCGAACCACAGTGAGAGCCATTATCCACAAATGGCAAACACATGGAACAGTGATGAACCTTCCCAGGAGTGGCCGGCCGACCAAAATTACCCCAAGGGCACAGAGAAAACTGATCCGAGAGGCCACAAAAGACCCCAGGACAACATCTAAAGACCTGCAGGCCTCACTTGCCTCAATTAATGTCAGTGTTCACGATTCCACCATAAGAAAGAGACTGGGCAGAAACGGCCTGCATGACAGATATCCAAGGCGCAAACCACTTTTAAGCAAAAAGAACATTAAGGCTCGTCTCAATTTTGCTAAAAAAAACCATCTCAATGATTGCCAAGACTTTTGGGAAAATACCTTGTGGACCGACGAGACAAAAGTTGAACTTTTTGGAAGGTGCGTGTCCCATTACATCTGGCGTAGAAGTAACACAGCATTTCAGCAAAAGAACATCATACCAGCAGTAAAATATGGTGGCGGTAGTGTGATGGTCTGGGGTTGTTTTGCTGCTTCAGGACCTGGAAGGCTTGCTGTGATAGATGGAACCATGAATTCTACTGTCTACCAAAAAATCCTGAAGGAGAATGTCTGGCCATCTGTTCGTCAACTCAAGCTGAAGCGATCTTGGGTGCTGCAGCAGGACAATGACCCAAAACACACCAGCAAATCCACCTCTGAATGGCTGAAGAAAAACAAAATGAAGACTTTGGAGTGGCCTAGTCAAAGTCCTGACCTGAATCCTATTGAGATGTTGTGGCATGACCTTAAAAAGGCGGTTCATGCTAGAAAACCCTCAAATAAAGCTGAATTACAACAATTCTGCAAAGATGAGTGGGCCAAAATTCCTCCAGAGCGCTGTAAAAGACTCATTGCAAGTTATCGCAAACGCTTGATTGCAGTTATTGCTGCTAAGGGTGGCCCAACCAGTTATTAGGTTCAGGGGGCAATTTCTTTTTCACACAGGGCCATGTAGGTTTTGAGTTTTTTTTCTCACTAAATAATAAAAACCATCATTTAAAACTGCATTTTGTGTTCAATTATGTTATCTTTGACTAATAGTTAGCGGTTTTTGATGAGCAGAAACATTTAAGTGTGACAAACATGCAAAAGAATAAGAAATCAGGAAGAGGGCAAATAGTTTTTCACACCACTGTATCTTGCCTAGGCCCCCATTTCATCTCAATCCTTTTTTGATGTAACCCCAGAATACGCCCCGCAGGCGGCAGAGGAGAGGGGTCTACATAGATGACAGCAGAGCAATGCCACGTTCCACCGATCTTAACGAGCCCCCCACCCCTCCCGTCTTATAAATCTGCCACCGTTTGTCTCAGGTTTGTCATCTACACCAACCATTAGCTGCCGAGCTGTTCGTGGCTAACAAGCCAGGGGACAGGTGTGCCTAATAAAGAGGCCTGTAAATGTAAAACTCCCCTTACAGCCCTCAGAGGGGCCCCCCACCAGTCTGCTGCAGCCAGTGATCGGGGGGAGCTAATGAACCCATCAGTGTAGCTCATACATGTCAAACTCCGGCCCGCGGGACAAACTGGCCCACACAGCCATCAAATGTGCCCCCCCCCCCAGGAAGTTTCCCCACTTTGTATTATGTTTGGCCCACTCTAGACCACCAGTGGAAGCTATATTGGAGGTGAAGCCCAGACCACCAGGGAAGCCAAGTGTGGGAGAGAGGGGGAAAGCGCTAGACACCAGGGAACTGGATAAGGGAAAGACGGGGGCCACTAGACTCCAGGGAACCATATAGGGGAGGGAGGACGGCCACTGGACAGCAGGGAACTGTATAGGGGAGAAAAGGCGGCCACTAGACATCAGGAAACTGTATAGGAGAGAAAGGGAGCCATTAGACACCAGGTAACTGTATAGGGGATGGAGGGGACCCACTGGACACCAGGGAGAAAAAGCGGCCACTAGACATCAGGAAACTGTATAGGGGATGGAGGGGGCCCACTGGACACCAGGGAACTGAATAGGGGAGGGTGGCCACTATACACCAGGGAACTGAATAGAGGCGGGCGGGTGGGCAGCCACTATACACCAGGGAACTGAATAGGGGATGGAGGGGACCTAATTGATACCAGGGAACTGTATAGGGGAGGATGGGGTACTGTATAGGGGATGGAGGGGGCCCACTGGACACCAGGGAACTGAATAGGGGAGAGCGGCCACTATACACCAGGGAACTGAATAAGGGATGGAGGAATCGTTCCAGCGGCATAATCGAGCGTGTATTCCCGGCATTAGACACCAGGGAACTGTATAGGGGAGGGAGGGGGTTACTAGATGCCAGGGAACTTTATAGGGGAGGGAGGGGGTTACTAGACAGCAGGGAACAGTATAGGGGAGGGAGGGGGTTACACTAGACGCCAGGGAACTGTATAGGGGAAGAAGTGCCATTAGACACAAGGGAACTATTTAAGGGAGGGAGGTAACAACTTGGTCCCAGTGTTCAATTTTGGCCCACTCTGCATTTGAGTTTGACATCCCTGGTGTAGATGGAAGCCCTGCAAGTGTTCTGGCTTGGATCTGATCCTGGGACTCCAGTGCTGCAAGGAAACATCTTGTCACCCCCCCCCCTCTGAGCAGGGTGGGCACAGGGTGTGTGACAGAGATGTCCCTGGCTGGCACCCCGGGGTCCTCTGAGCGCTCTGTGTCTGCTAACAGACCGCTGTACTGACACAACAATACCTCTTCTTATTCTCTGACTACAGACTGCGCTGTCTAGTCAACCATGGCCCCGGAACCAGCATACAGGAGAGGGGCTTCGCTGGCTGCATGCTTGTTCCCTGACAGACATGTCAGGAGAGTACTGGAACTTGTATCTCGAGTTCATGCAAAGGGATTTGTGCTAACTATTCTCCCTTGCACGCAAATATAATGCAACATGGAAATGAGCCAATCCAGATCGTCAGTGTACGACAGTTCAGTTCCAGGCTGCATAAAAGGTGCATTATATTGTAATATGTCAGCTATATACATCTACATTAGTATCTATGAGAACAGCAGAGTGAGGGGGACGCCGGACCCTGGGATGGATGTGGGACCCTGGGATGGACGCCGAACCCTGAGATAGACGCTAGACCCTGAGATGGATGTAATTTTAGACCCTCGGATGGACACCGGACCCTCGGATTGGGTGTGGAACCCTGGGATGAATGGGGGACTCAGGATCCTGGAAAGGATGCTGGACCCTTGGATGGACCCAGACCCTGGGAAGAGCGTCGCACTCTTGGACGAATGCCTGAACCTCAGATGGACCTGGGACCCTGGGTTAGATACCCCTCGGATGGACGCTGGACCCTCGGATGGATGGATGGACTATCTGATGGATGCTGGACCCTACCATGGATCCTGGACCCCCGTATGGACACTGACCCCCAGATGGACTTGGGACCCTGAGATGGACGCTATTGCTGTGGAGAGGTCTCGTGTGACTCGGAAGGGCGTTTAGCACAATCCGCAGAGATAAACACAGAGAATTGATCACAAAATGGAACAAAAGCCACTATTATAGTCTGTGGTGGGCATTGTGCCTCCTCTGCATCGCACGTGCCAAATTCCTGTCCATCCCCCCACCCTCTCCGAAGACAAAGAATAGCAGAGGCCGGACAATGACCCCCTAACTGCTATACTGCGCAGTCTGGTTGCTATAGGTTACCACACTGCCTGTATCTGGCCATGCTGGGACCTGTAGTTCTGCAGACAGTGGGTGGGGTTAGGGGGAGCCTGAGGCACGGCTGACGATAGTAACCAGAAACTGAAGGTCATTGCTGATTTGTTGCTATGGGTTACCACACCGTTCCATAGCTTGCTGCAGGGAGAGGTACCCTATAGCAACTAATCACTGACTGCACTGAACTGATGACAGGGGGCGGAGCTTTGTTGTAGGATGTATGTATGATGGTGAATATATATAGAATAGACTACTGAGGGGCAGGTGGCTAGTCTACAGTGGCGTAGCAATAGGGAGATGCAGAGGTAGCGACTGCACCAGTGGCCCTCCTTTAACCACTTTATTAGCACTTTATGGCTGCTAAGCTGGGAATAATCACCCATAGAAGTGCTTTGATCATTTGTAACCATTTATAGACTGTTCTCCTTAGCAGCCTACACCTCTCTGATACAGCAGCTGTCCTTGGCAGGTTTGGGTGTTCCATATCAATTGTTATGTATAAAGGGCTTAAAGAGAACCTGTACTGAGTAAAAATATTTAAAATAAACACATGAGGTAACTTCAAATGAACATTACATAGTTACCTTGCCATCAGTTCCTCTCAGAAGCTCACCACTTTCTTCTGACAATAATCCCTTCCAGTTCTGACAATATTTTGTCAGATCTGAAATATATCAGTTGCTGTCAGTAAAATATCAGTTGCTGTCAGTTATAGCTGAGAGGAAAACTGATGTACCAGGTAATGTCCATGTTTCCCTATGGCTCAAGTGGGCGATGTTACAGTTTAACTGTGTGCTGACCAGAAAGCTGTTATGGGTAATGGCCATTTTCAAAATGGAGGACGGAAAATTCCCTTGATCATAGTGAACAAATAGGACGCGGGACAGGAGAAAGACACTGAGGAGTAGACTACATGGAAGGTAAGTATGACTTGTGTATGCTTATTTTGACTTTTAATTTTCAGTTCAGGTTTTCTTTAAGGGGGCTCAATGTTAAACTTGCACTGGGGCCCAAAGCTCCTAAGCTACGCTACTAGGGGTCTATTTAATTCCCATGTGATATACAATGTATAGCCTAACTTCTGTACTTGGGGTATATTTAATCCTCTTGTGTGATATACAATGTATAGCCTGCCTGCTGTATATTGGTGATACAGTATATAGTATTGTACACAGAGGATGCATCGCATTATATACAGAAGTGTGTGCTTTGGGGGGGGGGGGGGGGGGGGTATAGTTGCAATGTAGTGCAGTATAGTAGCAATGTATAGCCTGCTGTTAGTGGGTGATCCATTGTGTAGTTGATGATGTATGGATGCTGTACATTGCATGCTGGGAGCAGCAGAGCACATGGTCTCACACTGACTATGTATAGTATATAGGCCTATACAAATGTGATGTACGCAGGACATACATTATGTATGTGCAATGGCTGCATATTTTATTATACGTGTACAGCATACATGGAGCTGTGATATAAGCAGGCCTGACAGACAGAGGAGCTCACAATCAAATCAGATGATGAGAATACAGTATACTGTGTACAGTACAACCTGCACATAACACAGGAGTCACAAAGCTTTTGCACCTGTTTCCACCTTATCTATGTTACTTTTTTAAGCTCCAAAGAGCTAAAATATAATATAATTAGGTAAGAAAGGTAATATTGAAATCAAGTTAATCAGGAACAACTTACTTTTGAGTGATTATTTTGCTTGTAAATGACCTGAAAGTTTATTTTTTTTATCAAATAGGTGATAAATAAGTAATTTATGAGAAGTTTAGTGAATAGAGAACAATGTAGAGAATTATATATACTACCCCCACCCCCTTCATGCCCTGCTGCTTTGGCAATGCCTGTATGAATCTTAGTCATGCTAATAAAGCTATCTTTGATTTGATCAATGCACATACATTTATAGATACACACAGATGTACAATGTATAGACAGACACAGGGCTGAATAATACTGTGTACCTGCAATGCATAGACACGGCGCATAGGGCTATATAGGACACGAGATATATATGCTGTATACACACGCTGTACACCGGCAATGTATAGACACATGGCTGTACCGAACGCCTATAGGATGCATCCATAAGTCGGAGGCTGGCAGGTGATTTATATACGGGCTGCTCTGCTCTCCATACACGGAGTTTCTATAGTTAGAGGCCGGGTGAGTCAGGCTCCGCCCCCTGCCGGGTGGGTGTGGCCCGGATGGTCTCCTGTCTCCGGGTTCTCCAGACTGCAGAGACATCGCAGCATGAGGACCCTACGGCTGGAGCGTGGCCAGAGGCTGCAGCATGTGTGTGTGCTGGGGACCCACCTATCCCTGGATGTCAATGGGTGAGCCCCCCAATAATCTATTGTGTGTACCCTGCAACCCTCTGTACCTACAATGTGTGCTGGGGAACCACCTATCCCTGGATGTCAATGGGTGAACCCCCCAATAATCTATTGTGTGTACCCTGCAAGCCTCTGTACCCCCATTGTGTGCTGGGGAACCACCTATCCCTGGATGTCAATGGGTGAGCCCCCCAATAATCTATTGTGTGTACCCTGCAAGCCTCTGTACCCCCATTGTGTGCTGGGGAACCACCTATCCCTGGATGTCAATGGGTGAGCCCCCCAATAATCTATTGTGTGTACCCTACAACCCTCTGTACCCACAATGTGTGCTGGGAACGCCCCTATCCCTGGATGTCAATTGGTGAGCTCCTAATAATATGCTGTGTGTACCCTACAACAGTGTACCCCCAATTTGTGTGCTGGGGACCCCTCTATTCCTGGATGTCAATTGGTGAGCCCCCCATCACATAATATATTGTGTGTACCTTACAACCCTCTGTACCTCCAATGTGTGCTGGGGACCCCAATAATAAATGGTGTTGACTCTACAGCCCTCTGTACCCCCATTGTGTTTTGGGGACCCCTTATCCCTGGGTATCAATGGGTGAGCCCCACTAATATACTGTGTGTACCCTACAACCATATGTACCCCTGATGTGTTCTGGGGACCCCTTATCCCTGGATGTTAATGGGTGAGCATCCCAATAGCATACTGGGCATACCCCACAACCCTTGGTACCCCAATGTGTGCTGGGGACCCTCCATCCTTGGATGCCAATGAGTTAGCCCCCCAATATCATATTGTGTGTACCCTACGCCCATTGTGTCCTGGGGATCCCCCTATCCCTAGATGTCAATGGCTGAGCCACCCGATATCATACTGAGTGTACCCACCACCCCTCTGTACCCCCAATATGTGCTGGGGACCCCTATTCCAGGATGTCAATGGGTGACATCTTGGAATAGGGATTCCCAATCACCAAAGTACCCAATGTGTGCTGGGGAGCCCCTAACCATGGATGTCAATGGGCGAACCACCTTATTATACTTTGCTCCTCCGCCCCACTTCTGTACCCCCAATTTGTGCTGGGCACCCCTTATCCCTGGATGTCAATGGGTGAGCCCCCAGTATTATGCTGTGTGTACCCATCCACCCTGTTCACCCCAATATGTGCTGAGGACCCCCATGCCCTTAGTTGTCAATGGCTGAGGCCCCAATACAATTCTGTGTGTACCAATTCCCCCTCTTTCCCCATTGTGTGCCCATCGGTGCTGTCTGTGCCTAGCATGCCTGTGTGTCACACACTGAGGCGCTTTACTGTAATCCGATCAACAACACAGCGGTGCCCTTGTACACACCTGAACTGACCCCATATCTATTAAAGTGGACCTGAACTTTTGCCCAGGACGGAAAGGAAAGCATAGAGAAATGCACCCTGTATGTATTTAGAGAGTTCAGCCTGTCTAATTCCCCCTCATCTGTGACTAGTCACAAGTGTAATTTGATCTCTCAGCTGTGTCAGCGGGCTGCCTCGGCAGAGCAGCTAATTTGTAAACACAGGGTGTTAACCCTATGGCTGCTTCCATGAAAGCAGGAAGTAGACACACTGCAGATGTATTGTAGGATTTGTATCAGCTGTAACAAAGAAATGTTTTTCTGCTGTTGCTTATCTTTTAGAGCAGAAAGGAAGTTCTGAGTTCAGGTCCACTTTAACTGTGTGTGTGTGTGTGTGTGTGTGTGTGTGTGTGTGTGTGTGTGTGTGTGTGTGTGTGTGTGTGTGTTTTCCAAACACTTTATTCAATCAGCCTTATGTCACAATATTCATGGGTTTTCTCCAGGCACTCTAGTTTCCTCCCATACTGATAAGGTAATTGGTTCCCTGCTAGAGTCTCACCCATAATAATATGGAAGGATATCAGACTGTGACTATGCTAGGATTACATTGTGAGCTCCTCTGAGGACAGTCAGTGTGGTGACATAACCATGTACTCCGTGACGTGCTGCAGAACATGTCATTGCTATATACATACATAGTAATAATATGATAGGACCTGTGGAGTCGGAATCGAAGTCGCAGTAATTTTGGGTAGTCGGAGTCGGTGGTTTCATAAACTGAGGAGTACTTTTGTATGATTTTTGTACCAAATCCACAGCCCTGGTAAGTATTAAGCTCAACACACACCATGCAATCTTGGTTGTACAGATTTACCAAATCTATGTAGTATAAGGGCCAACAGATTGAAAATACCTTGAATGATTGATTGGATAAGCTCTTATACTACATGAACGTGGTAAGATTGAACAACCAAGATTGTATGGTGTGTGTTGAGCCGTAAGGTGGACACACACCATACAATTTTTAAAATATCTGTTCAATTTAAGAATTGCAATAAATTTTTCTGACTGATTGTAACATTTCAAAAATATGACCAATGTACCACACGTATGTTCAATTTTTCCCCAATTATGATAAAAATGATTGGAAACTCTGACAAAATTGCTAGGGTATGTATATTAATAAATTGACAATTCAACACACACCATACAATCTTTAGAAAGATTGAAGAGAAATATCTGGCATTCCGGATCGATTAAAATCGAAGAAAACGTTAAATCCGATCAGATTTTTCAGTCGAATGAAAAAAAAGCTTTAGATTTTTTTCGGGAAATACAATCGTTTTTATCGACTTAACGTAAAATCGGATCATTTGATTGTATCGTGTGTGGCCACCTTTAGACTAAGGAGTCAGAGTCGGGGAGTCAGAGTCGGAGCCATTTTGGGTACCTGGAGTTGGAGTCGGCAGTTTTATAAACTGAGGAGTCAGATGATTTTTGTACCGACTCCACAGCCCTGGATAGTGCTGCAGAAGATGTCAGTGCTATATTGATGCTTAATGACAACATGGTAGGACATTGGGTATAACTATGGCAGTATTAGATTGTGAGCTCCTCTGAGGGCAGTCAGAGACATGACTATGTACTCTGTAATGTGCTGCAGAAGATGTCAGTGCTACAGAAATACATAATAATAATAATAATAATAATAATAATATCCGTTACCAAGGACTGAACGTCATCCCAATCAGTAGCCGATACTCCCTTTCCCATGAGAAATCTTTTCCTTTTCACAAACTGATCATCAGGGCGGTCTGTGTGGCTGATATTGTGGTGAAACCTCTCTCAATGCGATGTTGGGACCATGGTTCTGACATCACACTGTGGGAGTTGCATTTTGGGTAATAACAGCTGTTTCCAACTTCCAAAAAAGCAAGCAGCATCTCCTTCCAGTGACCTCACCTGCCAGCAGTAAAAATATCACCATGTGATAAATGTCTGAATGTAAATCGGGGAGAGGAAAGATTTTACTATGAGCGAACACTGACTAAATCATTTATACATAATTATTGTAAAAATTAAGCAATTTTTTTTTATTACATTATTTTCACTGGAGTTCCTCTTTAAGCCCTAGTCTGCCGCAGGATTATTCTATCCTCCCCCTTCGGAAATATTGGTCTCTGTAGCCCCCTTTGTGTAAGGGATTAACCACATTACGTGGACAAGCAGTTTATTGATCTATGTACCTAAAGTATGTATTTGCCGGTTTTTGACTTTGTGCGCTGTATGTCATTTGCTGCCGCTGACTAAGCAGGGCTCCCCTGCGAAACGGCTGTCAGGGCAACTTTATTTCAAACCATGTCAGAAGACTTGAGGAGTTATTAAAGGTGCCGCTTATGAATCTATTGCCCGCATGCTTTTCCTTTCCTTGCATCATCACTGACTGGTTAATTGCCTGGAGGCACAGTCTCTGCACCTGCTGCTCCTCCACTGCTAGTTCTTATTCTAGTGCCAATAATCTTCTTCTCCTCATTCATACTCTGTAAAGTACTGCAGAAGATGTCAGTGCTATATAAATACATTATAATAATAATATGGTAGGACATTAGACTATGACTATGGTAGGATAAGATTGTGAGCTCCTCTGAGGACAGTCAGTGACATGACTATGTACTCTGTAAAGTGATGCAGAAGAAGAAGTCAGTGCTATATAAATACATAATAATATGATAGGACATTAGACTATGACTATGGTAGGATAAGATTGTGAGCTCCTCTGAGGACAGTCAGTGACATGACTATGTACTCTGTAAAGTGCTGCAGAAGAAGTCAGTGCTATATAAATACATAATGATATGGTAGGCCATTAGTGTGTCATATATATATATATATATATATATCATTTTTTTTATGGTAACAACAAACGATGTATACAGGAAAATCATGACAATTAACAAGGCTGCCCAAACGTTCTCATCCCACTGTAACAGTAATATTATACGGCTGCTGTACTGTAGAAGGAAAATTAGCAGTTTCTTTCTGTTATGGGGTATAGACAGTGTAAAGCTGGCCACTAACGGTCCAGTTTCTAGCAGAAATACTGATCGGATGAAAAATCGTTCACTACACCATCAACTAACCAATCATTGCTTCCTATCTATCACGACGACCAAGAAAATCCAAATTTTAATTCGACGAAAATTCATTCGGGCGACATTTTTTTCACTCGTTCATAATCGATTGTGTCCATCAATGGAGATTATTTACAACCAATCCGATCAGAATTTCTGATCGCTTGAAAGATTTTTCGCTAGAAATTGGACCATTAGTGGCCAGCTTAAGATTTTGGGCTTGATTCACAAAGCGGTGCTAACTGTTAGCACGCCTGTGAAAACCCCCTTAGCACGTCTAAACAAACTTTTCGCGCATAAAACTTTACGCGCGCAAAACTTTATGCGCGTAAAACTTTACGCGCGTACTGCACAGAGCACAGGGCGCACCGCGCGAAGTGCCCATTAAAGCCTATGGGACTTAGCGCGCGTAAAACTTTGCGCGCATAAAACTTTATGCGCGCAAAGTTAGCGCACGATCTGATTGAGAAATCCGGTGCTAACCTACTTAGCACCCTGGTTAGCGCGTCTAAAGACTTTAGACGTGCTAAGTAGGTTAGCACCGCTTTGTGAATCAAGCCCTTTGTGTGTGTGTGTGTGTGTGTGTGTGTGTGTCTGCTGTAATGTAAGATTTCTGGCAATATTGTGTGTGTGTGTGTGTGTGTGTGTGTGTCTGGGGTACACATTTGCACCATCAGGGTAGGCAGGGACATGGATTGGCACCAGTGATTAGCAGAGGCTGCAGCCATGGATTGTCCAATCGGGTGTGTCGGGTCAGCACTGGCAGGATTATCCGGTTATAACGCTCTGATGATCGGCGGCCCTGGGCGATTCTGTTTATTCTACACATCTATTCATGTCTCTATCCTGAGTTCCGCTCAGACTTTATGCTACAGATAAGTAGTGATGGGGAATGAGATGCAGATAAACACAATTAAATTTAAGGGCTAATTCTATACAAATGTATGCAGCTTGGATTTGCATCTTACTGACCCTCCCCAGACACAGTCAATGAATGGCCAATCCTTCTGACCTAATCTAACCTCTCAATACAAATCAACAGCAATTACATTTGGCCCAACTTCAAACTGCATACACAATGGAACCACTGTTCATCAAGTTGGAAATGTGATTTACTGATCATTCCTATTCTTGTGTTCATTGTAGTCATGTAGCCAGGTATCCTGGGGGTGACTGGGATTTTCATGGGGTAATTATGGGGTAACACTGTGGTTACCATGGGTTAACACTGCACTAATTGTGGCATAAGGCTGGGGATAAGGTATGGCAATTGTGGGGTGACTGAAGTAATTGTGGGGTAACACTGGTTATTATGGGGTAACATTGGGTGACAGTGGAGTAATTGTGACATAACAATTGGGTGATTGTGGAGTAACGCTGTAGTATCTTTAGGGTGATACTGGGGTAATTGTAGCATAACACTGGGGTATCTGTAGGGTAATTGTGGCACAACACTGGGGTAATTGTAGCACAACACTGGGGTAATTGTAGCACAACACTGGGGTAATTGTTGCAGAACACTGGGGTAACTGCGACACTGGGGTAATTGGGGTCACATGCGGCAGAATTCCTCTGAGAATACACAGAGAACATAATCTGCAAAGAATGAACCCCACAGAACTGGAGGCAGTGTAATGATGAGCAGTCTGTGTGTTCCTCATTGGGCAGAGGGATACTACTAGGGCCTGGGCAGAGGGATACTACTAGAGTCTGCACAAAAGTAAGGCCTAGTGCACACCGAGCGGTTTTTGGAGCGATCCGCCGGCCGCATCCGCCTGGAAAAACGCTTGGCTAATGTATTGCAATGGGATGGTGCACACCGGCGGTTTGAGGTTTTTGCCAAGCCGCAAACGCGCCTCCTGCTGCACGTTTGCGGTTTTCGGAAGCGTTTCGTCCTCAATGTAAAGTATAAGAAAAACGCAAACCGCTCTGAAAAACACTACTTCAGAGCGGTTTGCCAGGCATTTTTGTTACAGAAGCTGTTCAGTAACAGCTTTTACTGTAACAATATGTGTAATCTGCTACACAAAAACGCACCCAAAACCGCTAGGTATGTTTAGAAAACCTCTCTAAACATACCTAGAATCACTCTGAAATCAGCTCCCAAAACCGCTAGCGTATTGCGGATCTGCTAACGGTTTTGGTGTGCACTGGGCCTAACAGACCAAGGTGAACAAAGAGTACCATTTCCAGACAAGAGGAACTGTCCCCAATTCCCCCCCCCCCCCCCCCCCTGCTGTACTATTACCGCTAATCTATCTATATATATATATATATATATATATATATATATATATATATATATATATATATATATATATATATATATATATATATATATATATATATATATATATATATATATATATATATATATATATATATATATATATATATATATATATATATATATATATATATATATATATTTATGTGTGTGTGTGTGCCGCGATCACCCGAAAACGGCTTGACCGATTTGAACGAAACTTGGTACACAGATCCCTTACTACCTGGGATGATATGTTCTGGGGGTCTTGCGGCCCCCCTGCACATGTGGGCGGAGCTACAAACAGCAAATCAGATTCCACCCATTCAAGTCAATGGAAAAAATGTAAAAGGCTGCCATTCTCGCAGTAATCAAGCCAGAGTCCCCACACATGGCACAGTTGGTCACTTGGTGACCGAGGTTACAAATCCAGGAAAAGTGGGCGGAGCATAAAACAGCCAATCAAATTTCAGCCGTTCATTTTAAATGGGAAAATGTAAACTGCAGCCATTCTTAGACTGTTAATCGCAGGGTTCTCAAACTTGGCACACTTGGTCACTGGGTGAACGTGATTAAGATTCAAGAAAATGGGTGGAGCCTACAACTACCAACCAAAATTCACCTATTGGTTTTCAAGGGGAATATTTAAACTGCTGCTATTCTTAAGCTGGCCACTAACGGTCCAATTTCTAGCGAAAAATCGTTCGAGCGATCAGAAATTCTGATCGGATTGGTTGTAAATAATCTCCATTGGTGGACACAATCGATTATGAATGGGTAAAAAAAATGTCGCCCGAATGAATTTTCGTCGAACGAAAATTTGGATTTTCTTGGTGGTCGTGATAGGAAGCAAAGATTGGTTAGTTGATGGTGTAGTGAACGATTTTTCGTCCGATCAGAATTTCTGATCGCTCGAATGATTTTTCACTAGAAATTGGACAGTTAGTGGCCACCTTTACACTTTTAATGGCAGAGGCTTCAAACTTGCTACAGTTGGTCATTGGGTGACTGGGGTCCAAATTCACTAAAGGGGTGGGGCCACATACAGCCAATCAGAGTTCCTTGGTGGATAAACTGCTTCCATTCACACATTTTTGATGCCAGGAACCTGACAGCTCACAAACTTGGTCATTGAGTGACTGTGTGTCAAGGTTACAAAAAGTGGGCGGAGCCAAAACAACTTTTACTGGGAAAATATAAACTGCAGCCATTCTTACACCGTTAATGGCAGGGTTCTCAAACTTTGCACAGTTGGTCATTGGGTGACAGATTAAGATTTTGGAAGGTGGGTAGAGCCTACAACAGCCAATAAAAATTCACCTTTTGATTTTCAAAGGGAATATTTCATCTGCTTCTCTTATACTGGTAAAAGCAGATGCCTCAAACCTGGTACCGTTGGTCACTGGGTGACTAGGGTCCAAATTCAGGAAGGGGGCGAAGCCACAAACAGCCAGATTTGTTTATTTTTCAATGGAAATATACAAAGTATTGATACCAAGGACCCCAAAGCTGATAAACTTGATAATTGAGTGACTGTATGTCAAGGTTAGAAAAAGTGGGCGGTGCCAACAACTTCATTTTTTACATTGCAGGGTTCCCAAACTTTACACAATTGGCCACTGGTTGACTGGGATGAATATTCAGAAATGTGGGTGGAGCCTAAAACAGCCAATCAAAATGTACCTATTGATTTTTAAGGGGAATATTCACATTGCTACCATTCTTACACTGTTAGTGGCAGAGGCCTCAAACCTGATACAGTCAGTCATTGGGTGACTGGGGTCCAAATTCACTAAAGGGGTGGAGCCACAAACAGCCAATCACATTTGTTTGATTGATTTCAGCCATACTGTTATTGGCAGAGTTCTCAAACGTGACACAGTTGGCCACTGGGTGACTGGGACTAATATTCAGAAAAGTGGGTGGAGCCTACAGCAGCCAATCAAAATTCACCTTTTGATTTTCAAGGGGAATATTTACATTGCTGCCTTTCATGCACTCTTAATGGCAGAGGCCTAAAATCTTCTACAGTCAGTCACTGGGAGACTGGGGTTTAAATTCTGAAGGGAGCGGACCAAAAACAGCCAATCAAATTTGTTTAATTTCAATGGTAAAATGCAACTTATTGATGCCAAAGACCCCAAAGCTCATAAACTTGGTCATTAAGTGACTGTATGTCAAGATTAGAAATAGTGGGCGGAGCCAAAAACAACTAACTTTTTACATGGGGAAATGTAAACTGCAGATTTTCTTACACTGTTAATGGCAGGGTTCTCAAACTTCACACAGTTGGTCACTGGGTGACTAGGATTAATATTCGGAAAAGTAGGTGGAGCCTACAAGAGCCAATCAAAATTCACCTATTGATTTTCAAGGGGAATATTGAAACTGCAGCCATTGTCACACTGTTAATAGCAGAGGCCTCAAACCTGCTACAGTCGGTCGTTAAGTGTATGGGGTTCAAATTCAGTAAAGGGGCGGAGCTAAAAACAGCCAGATTTCTTTGATAAACTGCTTCCATTAGCACAATTTTGATGCCAGGAACCCAAAACTCACAAACTTGGTCATTGAGTAGTGACTGTGTGTCAAGCTTACAAAAAGTGGGTGGAGTTAAAAACAGATTTATATGGGAAATTGTAAATTGCAGCCCTTCTTCGCTGTTAATGGCAGGGTTCTCAAACTTAGCATAGCTGGTTACTGGGTGACTGGGATTAATATTCAGAAAAGTGGGTGGAGCCTAAAAATGCCAATCAAAAATCACATGTCACTTTTCAAGGAGAATATTAAAATTGCTGCCATTCTTGCACTGTTAATGGCACAAGCCTCAAACCTGGTACAGTTGGTCATTGGGTCACTGAGGTTCAAATTCAGAAAAGGGGACAGAGCCACAAACCGTGAATCAGATTTGTTTCATTTCGTGGGAAAATACAAATTCTTGATGCCAAGGACCCCAAAACGCACAAACTTGGGCATTGAGTGACTCTGTGTCCAGGTTACAAAAAGTGGGTGGAGCCAAAAACAAATTTCACTGGGAAAGTGTAAACTGCAGCCCTTCTTACACTGTTTATTTCAGGGTTCCCAAACTTTGCCCAGATGGTCACTGAGTGACTGAGATTAATATTCAGGGAAGTGGGTGGGGCCTATAATAGCCAATCAAAATTCACCTGTTGATTTTCAAGTGGAATATTTAAATTCCTTCCATTTTTACACTGTTAATAGCAGATGCCTCAAACCTGCTACAGTTGGTCATTGGGTGACTAGGGTTCAAATGCTGGAGAGGGGCGGAGCCACAAACAGCCTATCTGATTTGTTTAATTTCTATGGGAATATACAAATTATTGATGCCAAGGGCCCCAAAGCTCACAAACTTGGTCATTGAGTGTTTGTGTGTTAGGGTTAGAAAGTGGGCGGAGCCAACACCAGTCAAATACACACCCGGGCAACGCCGGGTCATCAGTGGGTGGAGACAATACAAATTTCACTGGGAAAATGCAGCCATTCTTACACTGTTAATGGCAGGGTTTTTAAACTTTGCACAGTTGGTCACTGGGTGACTGGGATTAATATTCAGAAAAGTGGGTGGAGCCTACAAAAGTGAATCAAACTTCACCTGTTGCTTTTCAAGGGGAATATTTAATTGCTACCATTCTTGAACCGTTAATGGCACAGGCCTCAAACCTGGTACAGTTGGTTATTGGGTGACTGGGGTTCAAATTCAGAAAAGGAGGTGGAGCCACACAGCCAATCAGATTTGTTTCATTTCAATGCAGATTATTGATACCAAAGACCACAAAGCTCACAAACTTGGTCAGTGAGTAATTGTGTGTTAGGGTTAGAAAAAGTAGGCGGAACCAACACCAGCCAAATACATACCCGGGCAACGCCGGGCAATCAGCTAGTAATACTAATAAAACTGATGGTATCCAGAACCAAGCGAATATTATTCATTCTTTAATCTGCTAGCTAAGACCTTGCTGTAAACCCCTCCCCCCACCCCCCCCCCCCACCCCCCGTATTCTTGTTCTTGTTCATCACTGGCTGTCTGTTCTATAATAAGTCTCATGTTGGTTGTTGCATTATTGCTGGAATTTTTGCCACAATGTGCAAATATTTCATCACATCCAGAGGAAATGGTCCTCTCCTGTGTGGGGGGAAGGGGGGGGGGGGGTCCGGCACACACGCAGACCATGTGATCTGTAGATGTGTGTGGAGCTGGCTCTGGGGGTTTATTGTGCAGAATTTACAGGAAATAAAAAGCACAGGCCAGCTCCAGTATACAATAGATCAGACACTGGCTATTAGTTTCTGTTGTGGGGCTGCTACATTTATAATTATCTCATAATAACCCAGGCATTGAGCAACACTGTAGTGTTTTTAGTCATAGCCTACCTGTTGCAGTTTATAATCGCCATTGCTTTGTGCTGTGGGACTTATTTATTTATAACTGTCTCATAGTAAGCCAGGCATTGAGCAGCGTTGCTGTTTACCTGCAGTGTGTAGTCGTAAGTCTACCTGTTACACTTCACCATCACCATCGCCCTGTGCTGTGGGCCTTATTTTGATACATTTATTATTCTATTAACCAAGAATTGAAGTTTGTGGGAGCCTTATTGCATTGTGGGAAATAACAGCTGTTTACAACTGCCAAGAAAAGCAAGCAGCAGCTACTTTCACTGACATTACCTGCCAGCAGTAAACATGTGATAAATGTCAGAATGTAGATCAGGGAGAGGAAAGATTTTACAATGAGCAAACACTGACTAAATTGTTAATACATAATTATTGAAAAAAATTAAGCACTTTTTTTTTTAATTACATTATTTTCACTGTAGTTCCTCTTAAAGCCCTAGTCTGCCGCAGGACTCCTTAAAGGAGAACTGTAGTGAGAGGGATATGGAGGCTGCCATATTTATTTCTTTTTAAGCAATACCAGTTGCCTGGCAGCCTTGATGGTCTATTTGCCTAAAGAAGTGTCTGAATCACACCAGAAACAAGCATGCAGCTAATCTTGTCATATCTGTCTAAATTTGTCATGCTGCATGCTTGTTCAGGGCCTATGGCTGAAAGTATTAGAGGCAGAGGATTAGCTGAATAGCCAGGCAACTGGTATTGCTTAAAAGGAAATAAATATGGCAGCCTCCATATACCTCTCACTACAGTTCTCCTTTAAGTGAGATTATTCTATCCTCCCCCCCCCCCCCCTTTTTTATTTTTTTATTTTATTTTATTTTTTTAATTTATTACATTATTTTTACTGGAGTTCCTCTTTAAAGGATACCCAAGGTGACATGAGATAGACATGGGTATGTACAGTGTCTAGCACACAAATAACTATGCTGTGCTCCTTTTTTTTTTTTCTTTCTCTGCCTGAAAGAGTTAAATATCAAGTATGTAAGTGGCTGACTCAGTCTTGACTCAGACAGAAAGTGACTGCAGTGTGACCCTCACTGCTTAGAAATTCCAACTATAAAACACTTTCCTAGCAGAAAATGGCTTCTGAGAGCAGGAAAGAGATAAAAAGGGGCAATAGTTCATAGATTTTAGCTCTGGCATACTTCAATGAATGTGATTTGAGGCATGTTTATGCATTAACCGGCACATGTTCCCCTTCACCAGTCACGGATATGTAAATCCTGCCACGGCTGCGGGAGCATGTGCAAGCTCGCGCATCTGCCGCAACTACGCTGGACGGATAACTCCATCCAGATTAATTTACAGTGGCGCAATCTGGACTGATATATCTGTCCAGATAGCAGAAAGTGGTTAAGCCAGGCATTGAGCAGCGTTGCTGTTTACCTGCAGCGTATAGTCCTGGACTACCTGGTGCAGTTCACCATCATCATTGCTTTGTTACATTTCCCATACAGCTTTGTGTTACCTCCATGTACACAACTTCCTGTGCATATTTTATTGCCGGGTACAAGGGGATTGAACTCGATATACACAAGAAGCGGGTTTCCTTGTAGATCATGTACTCTGCGGAGGAGAATGTATGGGAGTGAATCACGTGGGATTGGTGGATATTTTAGGCGATATTTTAGCGGACAACGCATTCGCCACTTTATAATTACAGCCGTGTATAGGATATGGCATGCTTCTTGTTGAAATGTTCCTCACAGACCTCTGTTGCCAGGCAACCATTGTTTATGGGACTGTCGCTAAGCTGTGAGTCCTGTGCCAGGACGCCATGCCCGGCACATACATGAATGGCATAGATAAGTTCCGTGTAACATGCGCCAGCCTATAGAGTTACTCTGTTATTCTTACAGGAAAGGTCACGCAGCATTGATAGAATCCCCCAGCATTCCACCCTCTGCTCCTCGCATGATGCCATTGCTCCTGGCGACCGTATCACCGTGAAATAACTTCAGGCAAATCCTCCGGCCTCCGCCAGCTGTTAATGTATATAATCCGGGTGTAGATTGCGTCCATCGTACTTCCATCTATGACATCAAGTCCGTTCAGTGCCAACTAGTTCACAAGTTTCACCGGAGCATCTGTTCAACACGGGATATGATGCAGCTTATGTGTGAAAGCATAGCTCATGTGTCCCACACGGGATAGGGTATAGCTGATGTGCCCCACACAGAATAAGGTATAGCTCATGTGCCCCACACTATAGCTTATGTGCCCCATCTGCTGAAGCTGCAATTTTTTGCAGTGTAATGCAGGGGATCCTCTGCTCTTTCACTTTGGTCTGGCATGCTGGTGCCACCGGCAGTGACAAGCACAAACTACAGAGGGTCATTACGACGGCGGAGAGGATCATTGGCAGACCCCTCACTTGCACACCTATACAACACAAGGCTGCATTCTAGGGCACTGAAGATGGCGAACGACTCTTCCCCACCCAGACAACCGCTACTTCAGTTTGCTCCCATTGGGCCCGGAGGCTAGGGCCATCCCCACTAGGACCGCCAGACTCATGAACTTATTTTTTTCCCTCGGCTGTCAGCCTCCTAGACTCCCTCGACATTCTCCCATCGGGCCCATCTCCAGCCTCCCACCCCAAGGGTGACAAGGGGAATCAATCGGTCACACCAAATGACTAACTCGACCCTTATGTCAACCTGAACTGTATACAGGACGATCTGTTTTATGTACAATGAGCAATGTAAATGTAATGGATGTTCTTCTACTTGATAAGTCTTGCTTACTTGTCCACCTATCTATCCATGTCCTTCTCTGGAGCTATGTATTGTGCCAAACCCAATTCCGGGCGTGACTCTGTTATGCTTGGCGAAATAAACATTTCTGATTTCTCATTCTGATTTCAAACGAAATTGAACACCAGGACTGAGTTGCAGGCCAACCTTAATAGTGGCCTCCTCCCTCCCTTATAAAGTTCCCAGGTTTCTAATGGCTGTCCTCCCACCTCCATACAGTTTCCTGGTGTCTAATGCCTCCTCCCTCCCCTATACAGTTCCCTGGTGTCTAATGCCTCCTCCCTACCCTATACAGTTCCCTGGTGTCTAATGCCTCCTCCCACCTCCATACAGTTCCCTGGTGTCTAGTGGTCCTCCCTCCTCTACACAGTTATCTGGTGTGTAGTGCCCACCTCCCTACCCTATACAGTTCTCTGGTGTCTAGCGCTTTTCCCCCTTCCTTCCCCATATGTTTTCCCTGATGATCTAGGACTTCACCCCCAATATAGCTTCCCTGGTGGTCTAGAGTGAGCCAAACATAATGCAAAGCAAGGAAACCACTTGCGGGCCGGAGTTTGACATGGATGGTTTAAATCCCGATCAAACTCTTTATAAAAAAAATGTTCCCACAAGTAACACTTTTTTAACTGTTCTGCTGATATGACTCAGGCCTGGCTGCAGTCTAATATGACCCAGGCCTGGCGTGGTCTGATTTGACCCAGGCCTGGCTGCGGTCGGATATGACTCAGGCCTGGTGGCAGTCCTCAGTAATAGAGACGCTTTCCAACTTTGCATTTTGTAAATAACCATTCTCCAGCTGTCACTCTGTCCTGATATGACCCAGGGCATGGGTCATGTTCTTAATGTATGATACATGGTTCTAAATCTGGACTATGTTTTGTTTTTCTTCTCTGATTGGTTCTCCTGTCATAGCAGCATTCGTTCAATTCCACATTTTCTCGTCTCATCACCATGTGATGTGGAGGTTGTTATTAATCCAGATAATGGCTGAGCTGGCACGATTTTCTAGTCCCTGTCACTCTTACATCTGAGGGGGACATATGGAACATTCGGGGGTGTTCTTGCCTAAGGACCCCTTACCTACAAGGTAGCTTCCTCCCAGGAATGAACCAATATTCTCCTGTGTCAAACATGGCTCTACTAACTACTGCTTGGAGATCCTGAGGGACTTCTAGGTCCAGATGGACAGACCGGTACTTGCAAATCAAGCGGACATGGTGGTGGTAGACCAGGATTGCGACACTGAAGTGGTGGTGATAAACATGGCAGTGCCAAGTGACCGCAATATCAGGTAGGAGAATGGAGAAGTAACGGCCCGAAGGAGAAGATTTGAGAAGTACGCCCTCAGTGGTCCCAGTGCTGGTTGGAGACTCCTAAGATGGAATCTCATACCTCAAGGTGGCCACTAACGATCTAATTTCTAGCGAAAAATCGTTTAAGCGATCAGAAGTTCTGATTGGCAGTGAAATCGTTCACTACACCATCAACAAACCAATCTTTGCTTCCTATCTATCACAACCAACAAGAAAATCCAAATTTTGGCTCGACGAAAATCCAATCGGACGATAGTTTTTATAATCGTTCGTAATTGATTGTGCCCATCAACAGAGATTTACAACCAATCCAATCAGAATTTCTGATCGCTCAAACGATTTTTCGCTAGAAATTGGACAGTTAGTGGCCACCTTCAGGAACATCAGAAATCTCTCTCCAGAAGAGCACAGGGCTAGGAATGGATAAAATACTCTGCAGAGCCCTCAAACTAGCAGACCTTAGAGGGACCTTCTGTGTGTCACCGTGAAATAGTCCCTTCCTGCAGCCTGGAAAGATGGGGGCTCTGTGATGTATGGTTCCTGGATCTCTGGACACCGGAGCCGGGCTTCTCATGTGCTGGTGCAACGCATTCCTCTGGGATTCTCTGTGACATCCTAGAACCTGTCGGGGGCACGTTGCACGTTACTGAGGCCCCCTAGAAGATTAAGCCGAGATTTGGGTGTGACGTGAATCCAGCTCAGTTATTCATACTTTTATCGTCTGGGTGTGATTGGCTGTCGTCGAGAAAAGGACGGGATGGAGCCGCACTAAAAGGTGCCCAAAATACAGACACAGAACATTTATAGCATGCTTTTCTCCTGGCGGATTCAGGGCTGCAGCCACTCAGGGCTCTCCACAGGCGACTAGGGTCATTGGGGAGCCTTGCCCAAACACTTCTTGCTGTTTTACGTACTATCTTACAGTAAACCTGAACTGAAAGTTAAAAGCCAAAATAAATGTGTCATACTCACCCCCCCTCCTTTTCTACTCTCCTGCGTCCTGTTTGCCCACTGTGGTCCATGGAATTCTCAGTTTCCATTATAACTGACAGCAACTGATATTTGTCAGGTCTGACAAAATCTAGTCAGAACTGGAAGGCGTGGTTGTTAGAAGAAATTACTGAGCTTCTGTGAGGAACTGACAGCGAGGGATGTATGTAATATTTATTTGCAGGTGCATACATTCTTTATTTTAAAGAGACACTGAAGCGAAAAAAAAATTATGATATTATGATTTGTATGTGTAGTACAGCTAAGAAATAAAACATTAAGATCAGATACATCAGTCTAATTGTTTCCAGTACAGGAAGAGTTAAGAAACTCCAGTTGTTATCTCTATGCAAAAAAGCCATTCATTTCTACGACTTTCAAAAGTCCTGGAGAGGGCTGTCTTCTGACTTTTATTATCTCAACTGTTCGTTAACTATTTACTTTTTCTCTGCCAGAGGAGAGGTCATTAGTTCACAGACTGCTCTGAAAGAATCATTTTGAATGCTGAGTGTTGTGTAATCTGCACATATTAGAGAATGATGCAATGTTAGAAAAAACACCATATACCTGAAAATAAAAATATGAGAATATTTTCTTTGCTGCTAATCTTCTAGTAATTATTCATAGTACACAACCAAATCATTATATCATATATTTTTTTTTCGCTTCAGTATCTCTTTAACCACTTGCCGACCGCCTACTTCATATTGGCGGCGGCAAAGTGGCAGCCCCAGGACCACGTAACGCAGATTGGCGTCAGGTCCTGGGGCACTCTCTGGCCGGGGATCGCGCGCTGGGATGCGCGCGCATCCGCCGGCAATAGGCTCCGCCCACCCGCGACGTCAACCCGCCGGCCAATCGGAAGCGCCGGCGGGTTGTTAACCCGACGATCGCCGGATAGGAAGCGTATAATACTCTTTGTAATGTTTACAAAGTGTATTATACAGGCTGCCTCCTGTCCTGGTGGTCCCAGTGTCCGAGGGACCACCAGGGCAGGCTGCAGCCACCCTAGTCTGCACCCAAACACACTGATCTGCCCCCTGATCGCCCACAGTACCCCTCAGACCCCCCCCCTGCCCACCCCCCAGACCACCGTTTGCACACAATCACCCCCCTAATCACCCATCAATCACTCCCTGTCACTATCTGTCAACGCTATTTTTTTTTTTTAGTCCCTAAACTGCCCCCTGCTCCCTCCTGATCACCCCCCCCCCACCCCTCAGATTCTCCCCAGACCCCCCCAGACCCTCCCCCCCCGTGTACTGTATGCATCTATCCCCCCTGATCACCTGTCAATCACCCCCTGTCACTGCCACCCATCAATCAGCCCCTAACCTGCCCCTTGCGGGCAATCTGATCACCCACCCACACCAATAGATCGCCCGCAGATCCGACATCAGATCACCTCCCAAATCCATTGTTTACATCTATTCTCTCCTCTAAACACCCACTAATTACCCATCAATCACCCATCAATCACCCCCTATCACCACCTGTCACTGTTACCCATCAGATTAGACCCTTGCGGGCACCCAATCACCCGCCCACACGCTCAGATTGCCCTCAGACCCCCGCCTTATCAATTCGCCAGTGCAATATTTACATCTGTTATTCCCTGTAATAACCCACTGATCACCTGTCAATCACCCATCAATCACCCACTGTCACTGCCACCCATCAATCACCCCCTGTCACTGCCACCCATCAATCAGCCCCTAACCTGCCCCTTGCGGGCAATCTGATCACCCACCCACACCAATAGATCGCCCGCAGATCCGACATCAGATCACCTCCCAAGTGCAGTGTTTACATCTCTTCTCTCCTCTAAACACCCACTAATTACCCATCAATCACCCCCTATCACCACCTGTCACTGTTACCCATCAGATTAGACCCTAATCTGCCCCTTGCGGGCACCCAATCACCCGCCCACACCTCAGAACGCCCTCAGACCCCAGCCCTGATCACCTCGCTAGTGCATTGCTTGCATCTATTTCCCCCCTCTAATCACACCTTGAGACACCCATAAATCACCTCCTGTCACCCCCTAGCACACCTACCCATCAGATCAGGCCCTAATTTGCCCCGTGTGGGCTCCTGATCACTCGGCCAAACCCTCAGATCCCCCTCAGACCCCCTTCCGATCACCTCCCCAGTGCATTGATTGCATCTATTTTCCCCTCTAACCGCCCCCTGAGACACCCATCAATCACCTCCTGTCACCCCCCTAGCACTCCTATCCATCAGATCAGGCCCAATACATCCTGTCATCTAAGAGGCAACCCTGCTTATGACCGTTTCCACAAAATTTGCCCCCTCATAGACCACCTGTCATCAAAATTTGCAGATGCTTATACCCCTGAACAGTCATTTTGAGAAATTTGGTTTCCAGACTACTCACAGTTTTGGGCCCGTAAAATGCCAGGGCAGTATAGGAACCCCACAAGTGACCCCATTTTAGAAAGAAGACACCCCGAGGTATTCTGTTAGGTGTATGATGAATTCATAGAAGATTTTATTTTTTGTCAAAAGTTAGCGGAAATTGGATTTTTATTGTTTTTTTCACAAAGTGTCATTTTTCACTAACTTGTGACAAAAAATAAAATCTTCTATGAACTCACCATACCCCTAACGGAATACCTTGGGGTGTCTTCTTACTAAAATGGGGTCACTTGTGGGGTTCCTATACTGCCCTGGCATTTTAGGGGCCCTAAACCGTGGGGAGTAGTCTAGAAAACAAATGCCTCAAAATGACCTGTGAATAGGACGTTGGGCCCCTTAGCGCACCTAGGCTGCAAAAAAGTGTCACACATGTAGTATCGCCATACTCAGGAGAAGTAGTATAATGTGTTTTGTGGTGTATTTTTACACATACCCATGCTGGGTGGGAGAAATCTCTCTGTAAATGGACAATTGTGTGTAAAAAAATAAATAAATAATGTGTCATTTACAGAGATATTTCTCCCACCCAGCATGGTTATATGTAAAAATACACCACAAAACACATTATACTACTTCTTCTGAGTACGGCGATACCACATGTGTGACACTTTTTTGCAGCCTAACTGTGCTAAGGGGCCCAAAGTCCAATGAGTACCTTTAGGATTTCACAGGTCATTTTGAGACATTTGGGTTCAAGACTACTCCTCACGGTTTAGGGCCCCTAAAATGCCAGGGCAGTATTGGAACCCCACAAATGACCCCATTTTAGAAAGAAGACACCCCAAGGTATTCCGTTAGGGGTATGATGAATTCATAGAAGATTTTATTTTTTGTCAAAAGTTAGCGGAAATTGGATTTTTATTGTTTTTTTCACAAAGTGTCATTTTTCACTAACTTGTGACAAAAAATAAAATCTTCTATGAACTCACCATACCCCTAACGGAATACCTTGGGGTGTCTTCTTTCTAAAATGGGGTCACTTGTGGGGTTCCTATACTGCCCTGGCATTTTAGGGGCCCTAAACCGTGAGGAGTAGTCTAGAATCCAAATGCCTCAAAATGACCTGTGAATAGGACGTTAGGCCCCTTAGCGCACCTAGGTTGCAAAAAAGTGTCACATGTGGTATCGCCGTACTCAGAAGAAGTAGTATAATGTGTTTTGGGGTGTATTTTTATACATACCCATGCTGGGTGGGAGAAATCTCTCTGTAAATGGACAATTGTGTGTAAAAAAAAAATCAAATAATTGTCATTTACAGAGATACTTCTCCCACCTAGCATCTGTATGTGTAAAAATACACCACAAAACACATTATACTACTTCTCCTGAGTACGGCGGTACCACATGTGTGGCACTTTTTTGCACCCTAAGTGCGCTAAGGGGCCCAAAGTCCAATGAGTACCTTTAGGATTTCACAGGTCATTTTGCGACATTTGGTTTCAAGACTACTCCTCACGGTTTAGGGCCCCTAAAATGCCAGGGCAGTATAGGAACCCCACAAATGACCCCATTTTAGAAAGAAGACACCCCAAGGTATTCCGTTAGGAGTATGGTGAGTTCATAGAAGATTTTATTTTTGTCACAAGTTAGCGGAAAATGACACTTTGTGAAAAAAAACAATTAAAATCAATTTCCGCTAACTTGTGACAAAAAAAAAAAAATCTTCTATGAACTCACCATACTCCTAATGGAATACCTTGGGGTGTCTTCTTTCTAAAATGGGGTAATTTGTGGGATTCCTATACTGTCCTGGCATTTTAGGGGCCCTAAACCGTGAGGAGCAGTCTTGAAACGAAATTTCTCAAAATGACCTGTGAAATCCTAAAGGTACTCATTGGACTTTGGGCCCGTTAGCGCAGTTAGGGTGCAAAAAAGTGCCACACATGTGGTATCGCCGTACTCAGGAGAAGTAGTATAATGTGTTTTGGGGTGTATTTTTCCACATACCCATGCTGAGTGGGAGAAATATCTCTATAAATTGACAATTGTGTGTAAAAAAAATAAAAAAATTGTCATTTACGGAGATATTTCTCCCACCCAGCATGGGTATGTGTAAAAATACACCCCAAAACACATTATACTACTTCTCCTGAGTACGGCAATACCACATGTGTGGCACTTTTTTGCAGCCTAACTGCGCTAAGGGGCCCAAAGTCCAATGAGCATCTTTAGGCTTTACAGGGGTGCTTACAATTAGGCACCCCCCCAAAATGCCAGGACAGTGAACACACCCCACAAATGACCCCATTTTGGAAAGTAGACACTTCAAGGTATTCAGAGAGGAGCATAGTGAGTCCGTGGCAGATTTCATTTTTTTTTGTCGCAAGTTAGAAGAAATGGAAACTTTTTTTTTTTTTCCTGTCACAAAGTGTCATTTTCCGCTAACTTGTGACAAAAAATAAAATCTTCAATGAACTCACCATGCCTCTCACTGAATACTTTGGGATGTCTTCTTTCCAAAATGGGGTCATTTGGGGGGTATTTGTACTATCCTGGAATTTTAGCCCCTCATGAAACCTGACAGGTGCGCAGAAAAGTCAGAGATGCTTGAAAATGGGAAAATTCACTTTTTGCACCATAGTTTGTAAACGCTATAACTTTTACCCAATCCAATAAATATACACTGAATGGTTTTTTTTTTATCAAAGACATGTAGCAGAATAACTTTCGCGCTCAAATGTATAGGAAATTTTACTTTATTTGAAAAATGTCAGCACAGAAAGTTAAAAAGGTCATTTTTTTGACAAAATTCATGTCTTTTTTGATGAATATAATAAAAAGTAAAACTCGCAGCAGCAATCAAATAGCACCAAAAGAAAGCTGTATTAGTGACAAGAAAAGGAGGTACAATTCATTTAGGTGGTAGGTTGTATGACAGCAATAAACCGTGAAAGCTGCAGTGGTTCCGAATGGAAAAAAAGGCTCTGGTCCTTAAGGGGTTTTATGACTGCAGTCCTTAAGTGGTTAAAGGGGACCTGAACTCTTGCACAGGACAGAAGGAAAACATAGAGAAATCCACCCTGTATGTAATTAGAGAGTTTAGCCTGTCTAATTCCCCCTCATCTGTGACTGATCACAATTTGATCCTTCAGGCCTGGAACCCACTGAAATCAGCAAACGCAAAACGCAACCGCTAGCGTTTTGTCTGAGCGGTTTGCAAGCGGATTCATGTGCGTTTTTGGTCATATTTTGCAACATTGTATTTTTTTGCCCAGCGGGTGCGTAGCGTTTTGCGTTTTTATCCTGATTGGTCCTGTGAATTATTTTTCATTTTGTTACAGTGTGCTGAACCGCAAAACGCTAGCAAAACCGCTCAGTTTAGGTTTTGCTGAGCGTTTCCGCTAGCAGTTCAATACTTTACATTGAAGCGCTAACGCTCCCAAAATGCTGCAGGTCCTGCGTTTGCGTTTCTGAGAAACGCAAACGCTCCTGTGAAAGTTGCCCCATCCATTAACATTAGCCCAGCGTTTTGGCAAACTGCTAGCGTATCGCAGTGCTGCCAAAACGCTGCCAAAAGCGCTCCTGTGGGTTCCAGCCCTTAGCTGTGTTAGATAAACATATACACCAATGACACTAGCCCTACTAGGAAATTATGTGAACACCCTTTCTGTTTTCCAGTACAGGAAGATTTAAAATACTTGAGTTGTTATCTATGCAAAAGAGCTTCTCTGAGCTTTTCTACAAGTTGAAGTCAGTCGCGTTTTCTGAAGAGCTTATTCCTGGTACACACCATGCAATTTCCCATCAGATAGACGGATCGAATCGATTATTTCAGACAGGACCAATATGATTTCCAATTGTCTTTCTGATCGGTTTTGTATAGAAGTGATTGGAAAATCTGATAGAACTCAGATCTGACCTGTCGGAAATAAATGATTTGACCCGTCTATCTGATAGCAAATTAAATGGTGTGTACCAGGCATTAAACAGCACCTTTAAGGCCTAGTGCACACCAGAGCGGTTCGGCTGCGTTTTGCGATCCGCTTGCGGCTGCGGATACGCTTGGGTAATGTATTTCAATGGGCTGGTGCACACCAGAGCGGGAGGCGTTTTGCAGAAACGCATACTCCTGGGCTGCTGCAGATTTTGGATTGCGGATGCATTTCTGCCTCAATGTTAAGTATAGGAAAAACGCAAACCGCTCTGAAAAACGGCACTTCAGAGCGGTTTGCCAGGCGTTTTTTGTTACAGTAGCTGTTCAGTAACAGCTTTACTGTAACAATACATGAAATCTACTACACCAAAACCGCTTCACAAAACCGCAAAATGCTAGCTGAAATGCTGCAGAAAAAGAAGAAAAGGCGTTTCAAAATCTGCTAGCATTTTGCGGATCTGATAGCGGTTTTTGGTGTGCACCAGGCCTAAAAGTGAGATCCTTACATACAGCCAAGTGTCCAGCACCCTGAAATGTTATGTCTGCCCACCCCATGTGCGTGTGCCAATTCCCTGTACATACATCTGACAATTATACTTGTCTGCCCCTTGTGCATCTGACATTTATATTTGTACCTGCCCCCTGAACATACCGGTACATTTGACAATTATGCATGTACCCGCCCCATGTACATACATCTGACACTTATGCATGTGCCCGCCCCTGTACATGTACATACATCTGACACTTATGCATGTGCCCGCCCCTGCACATGTACATACATCTGACACTTATGCATGTGCCCACCCCTGCACATACATCTGACAATTATGCATGTGCCCGCCCCTGTACATACATCTGACACTTATGCATGTGCCCGCCCCTGTACATGTACATACATCTGACACTTATGCATGTGCCCGCCCCTGTACATGTACATACATCTGACACTTATGCATGTGACCGCCCCTGTACATGTACATACATCTGACACTTATACATGTGACCGCCCCTGTACATGTACATACATCTGACACTTATGCATGTGACCGCCCCTGTACATGTACATACATCTGACACCTATGCATGTGACCGCCCCTGCACATGTACATACATCTGACACTTATGCATGTGACCGCCCCTGTACATGTACATACATCTGACACTTATGCATGTGCCCGCCCCTGCACATGTACATACATCTGACACTTATGCATGTGACCTCCCCTGTACATGTACATACATCTGACACTTATACATGTGACTGCCCCTGTACATGCACATACATCTGACACTTATGCATGTGACTGCCCCTGTACATGTACATACATCTGACACTTATGCATGTGACCGCCCCTGTACATGTACATACATCTGACACTTATGCATGTACCCGCCCCATGTACATACATCTGACACTTATACATGTGACTGCCCCTGTACATGTACATACATCTGACACTTTTGTGCCCGCCCCTGCACATGTACATACATCTGACACTTATGCATGTGACCTCCCCTGTACATGTACATACATCTGACACTTATACATGTGACTGCCCCTGTACATGTACATACATCTGACACTTATGCATGTGACCGCCCCTATACATGTACAGTGCTGCCCATAATTATTCATACCCCTGGCAAATTTTGACTTAAAGTTTATTTTAATAAAGCAAATCATTTTGATGGAAAATGATATAGGTGTCTCACAAAAAATAAGACGATGTACAAGAGGCATTATTGTGTGGAAAAACATTTCTCAGCTTTTATTTACATTTGAGCAAAAAGTGTCCAGTCCAAAATTATTCATACCCTTCTCAATAATCAATAGAAAATCATGGGCTATTACAGCAATGAAACGCCTCCTCTACATGCAGTCTTGCATGTCTCCACGGGTATTTTTGCCCATTCATCTTTACCAATGAGCTCCAAATCTTTCAGGTTGGAGGGTCTTCTTGCCATCACCCTACTCTTTAGCTCCCTCCACTGATCCTCAATTGGATTCAAGTCAGGACTCTGGTGGGGGCACTCCAAAATGTTAATGTTGTTTTCTGCTAAGCATTTCTTCACCACTTTTGCTGTGTGTTTTGGGTCATAGTCATGCTGAAATGTCCATTGGTGGCCAAGGCCAAGTTTCTCTGCAGACTGCCTGATGTAGTCATTGAGAATCCTCATGTATTGTTTTTTTTTTCATGGTGCCATTTGCTGTGATTAGGTTCCCTGGCCAATTGGCTGAAAAACACCCCCGAAGCATTCGTTTTTTTAAATAATTTGACACTTATCCATGTGCCCGCTCCTGTTCATGTACATACATCTGAGACTTATGCATGTGCCCACCCCCTGTACATGTACCTGCCCCGTCAATACTGTACATCTGACACTTATACATGTACTTGCCCCCTGTATATACATTTGACATTTTATACATGTGTATGCCCCTGTCCATACATTTTACACTTCTACATGTGCCCACCCCCTGTACATGTACCTGCCCCCGTAAATACATCTGACACTTATACATGTACTTGCCCCCTGTACATACATTTGACATTAATACATATGCATTCCCCCTGTACATGCATCTAACACTTGTACAAGTACCCACCCCCTGTATGTATGCCTGACCCTTATACATGTGCCTGCCCCCCTGTACATGTACCGACCCCCTATACTTACGCCTGACACTTATACATGTGTCTGTACATGTACCCACCCCCTGTATATACATTTTACACCTATACACATGCCTGCCCCCTGTACATGTCCTCACCCCCGTAAATACATTTGACACTGATGCATGTGCGTATTATTTCTGTCTGTAATTATTGGGGTGTGTCACTGTCCTCTATTCCCACAGGGGCGCCCCGCCGGAGTGCAAGTGGTTCAGCTTCCACCATTCCCCCAATATCGAGGCTGAGGTGATGAACAGTGACCCGACAGTAATAAAAGTCATCAATGGGGAGAAGCTATGGGCGATGACCAGCAAGACCTGCGTGGAGTTCTACATGACCGAGCCAAGCTCAGAGACCAACGACGGCAAGGTGGGTCCTAATGTCACAGAGGAGGTCCCATGGCCTGAGAGATGATTGGCTGATTTATATACTGCCAATATCTTATATACTAACGGGAATATATTGTGTAAAAAAATCTTTATTATGATAATCATCAATTTTTTTTTTTTTTTAAATGTAACCATTTAAGGATCCCGGGCTTAAACCCCCCTAGTGACCAGGCCATTTTTCACTAATTAGGCCACTACAGCTTTAAGAGCGCGCTGCAGTGCCGTACAACTCAGCACATAAATGATTCCCCCCCCCTTTTCTGCCCACCAACAGAGCTTTCTGACAGTGTGCTGTGATTGCTCCCCAATGTTTATTTTATTTTATTTTTTTTACAAACAACAATAAATTTCTTTCTTTTTTTTTTTTTTTTTTTTTTTATTATTTTCTTATCTCCCCCTCCCTCCCCTAGCCAGCCTATGACAGCGATCGGCTGCCATAGGCTTCAGCCAATGAGAACTGATTGCTCTCCTGCATCCCAGGGGGACAGCCGTGTCACACGGCTGTCCCTCGTACAGCGCTGCTGTAGGTCACAGCGCATTTGGCCGTCTAAAAAACAGTCTCCTAGCGGCTAATAAGGCTGATAACGGAGTTCCGATGCGTGCATCAGCGCTCACGATCTCCTGCAAAACACGCCCTCAGGATTGCACGCCAATTGCACGTTGGGCGGTCCTGGGGCTGCCGCCTTATCCACGCCATTTGGCGTTGAGCGGTCTTTAAGTAGTTAACCACTTCAGCCTTCAGTGTCGTTTCACCTTATGCATCCGAGCAACTTTCACCTCCCATTCATTCACCAATAACTTTATCACTACTTATCACAATGAAATGATGCATATCTTGTTTTTTTCTGCCACCATTTAGGCTTTCTTTGGGTGGTACATTTTGCTAAGAAATATTTTTTTATCCTAAATCCATTTTAACAGGAAGATTAAGAAAAAATGGAAAAAATTATTTCTCAGTTTTTGGCCATTATAGTTTTAAAATAATACATGCTACCATAATTAAAACCCATGTATTTTATTTTCCCATTTGTCCCGTTACTACACCATTTAAATTATATCCTTATCACAATGTATGGCGCCTATATTTTATTTGGAAATAAAGGTGCATTTTTTCAGTTTTGCGTCCATCACTTATTACAAGCCCATTATTTAAAAAATAACAGTAATATACTTTACTATATACATAGTAAAAAAGTTCAGTCCCTAAGGTAACTACCGTATTTTTCGGACTATAAGACGCTCCGGATCATAAGACGCACCTAGGTTTAGAGGACAAAAACCAAGGAAAAAAAGAATATACTAAGCCTGGTGCGTCCATGGTGCAGGGGCATCTTATAGACTTTTCCCCCACAATTATTATGTCTCCCTTGTGCCTTCCTTATTTCCCTGTGTTCTCCTCTGTCCCTCTGCTGCCTTTGTGTCCCCCTTGTGTCCAGTGTCTCCCTGTGCCCTCTGGTATCTTCCTGTGTCCTCTTTCCCCCTTCCTCTGACCCCATGTCATCTGTCCCCCTTCCTCTGTCTCCAATGTCCTGTTTCCTCCATATCCAGTGTCTTCTAAACCTGTTAGCCCAGTGTCTGCTATCCCTGTCCTCCGTGTTCCAGTGTCTGCATGTCCCCCTGTGTCTGTTGTTCTCCGTCTCCAGCCTATCCTAAGGTCTGCGTGTCCCCCTGTATTAAATATATTCACGCAGCTGCAGCTGTCCTCAGGCTGTCCTGTCTTAAATACATTTTGTCTGCAATGCCCCCAGGTACTACCGTCTACAGCAACTGGAAGTCCGCACAACATACCGTACATGCTGCTAGCCTCAGGCTGTCCCCGGTTATACCTCCGCGCTGTCCCCGCTTTTATCTCCAAGCACATTCAAGTCCGTGACGTCCCCGGTATTACCGATGCGTTCTTAATCAGGAAGTGTCCCGCTCAGCGTTGGGGATAAATGGACCAATCAGACGGGGGGCGCTGGCCCCAACCGCCAATCACGCCGCACACTGCTCCTAGCACTTCCGTTAATAGGATGAGATGGGCTAGAGGGCGGGACAGCCTCTCCGTCAAAAGACGGAATCGCCTCGTTAACGGTGTCGGTCTTTCATACAGGGACTTAGAGCAATGAATGGGAACGGTTTTCCCATTCATTGATCTCTGGGCTAACGGGGGGCGGCGGGAGCGTGCACCAGAGCTGGGCAGCAGTGCAGGCTATCTGGAGGGATATATCCGTCCAGATAGAATTAAGTAGTTAAAAATTGCCAACGCCTTCTGTAGAGATGTACATAGCAAAAAACAAATAGTGGGGAGCATAGATGCATAATTAGTACGGCACTCTGTACAATTAGGACATCAGCAGGAGATAAACAGAAGACAATGCACGAGAGATAATGACCATTCTCTACAGAAAATAATCTAATTATGCATTCTAACAGAAAATCTAACAGAAGAATCTAACAGAAAATTGTATGGTGTATTCCCAGCATTAGAGGAGCAGGAGGAGAAGTGGATGAGATGGGCTGCAGAGGTTGGTAATTATTGGCAGATGTGGGCAGCATCAGAGGAGCAGGAGGAGAGGTGGACGAGACAGGAAGCAGAGGTCAGCAGGGATTGGCAGAGAGCGGCAGCATCAGAGGAGCAGGAGTAGAGGTGGACGAGACAGGCAGCAGAGGTCAGTAGGGATTGGCAGATTTGGGCAGCATCAGAGGAGCGGGAGGAGAGGTGGACGAGACGGGCAGCAAAGGTCAGTAGGGATTGGCAGATGTGGGCAGCATCAGAGGAGCAGGAGGAGAGGTGGACGAGACAGGCAGCAGGGATTGGCAGAGAGGGGCTGCATCAGAGGAGGGGGAGGAGAGGTGGACAAGACAGGCAGCAGAGGTCAGTAGGGATTGGCAAAGAGCGTCAGCATCAGAGAAATTGGGAGGAGAGGTGGATGAGACAGGCAGCAGAGGTCACTAGGGATTGGCAGAGAGGGGCTGCATTAGAGGAGCAGGAGGAGAGTATGATGAGATTGGCAGCAGAGATCAGTAGGGATTAGCACAGAGGGGCAGCATCATAGGAATTGGGAGGAGAGGTGGATGAGACAGGCTGCAGAGGTCAGTAGGGATTGGCACAGAGGGGCAGCATCATAGGAATTGGGAGGAGAGGTGGATGAGACAGGCTGCAGAGATCAGTAGGGATTGGCACAGAGGGGCAGCATCATAGGAATTGGGAGGAGAGGTGGATGAGACAGGCTGCAGAGGTCAGTAGGGATTGGCACAGAGGGGCAGCATCAGAGGAATTGAGAGGAGAGGTGGACGAGACAGGCTGCAGAGGTCAGTAGGGATTGGCACAGAGGGGCAGCATCATAGGAATTGGGAGGAGAGGTGGATGAGATGGGCAGCAGAGGTCAGTAGGGATTAGCACAGAGGGGCAGCATCAGAGGAATTGAGAGGAGAGGTGGATGAGACAGGCAGCAGAGGTCAGTTGGGACTGGAGAGATGCCAGTGTGGATTTTGGTAGACCTCAGAGTAGGGTGTCACACCATCACACCTCCAGTCACCCCTTCATTACATTGAAAATCTATACGTAGTGTGTAGTAGAGGTCAATTTCTCTCTGATTACATTCCAAACTATTGTTTTGCCACATTGGCCTCCATTCACTAAGCATTACTGCTGCATTCGGTAAGGCAGAAAACTGCTGATTTTACTGATCATTTCGCCAAAAGCCAATTCACTAAACCTACTACCGCATTGAAAAGTAAAATTACCGACTAGTGAGGTAAATTACCGACTTGTGTGGTAAATGTACCTCAAGAAATTGCAATTCATAAAGATTAAAGCATTCGGTAAATCAAACAAGTGTTCGGTGTTTACCTCCAGCTATGAACAACCAGTAACTCATACTCTCCATGCAGTAACATTGACAGATGTAGCAGGCAGACAATAGGGAGAGCCACATAACCCTGCTTCTTACCCCATTTGGTCCGATACTCTGGAGGTCGTGGCTTCAGAAGGCACGAGCAGGAGGAAACATTTTAAAAGGCTTTTCTGTATCCCTTTAGATGTGCATATCTGTATCCTGGTATACGGAAAAGCTCCCTCTGGTGGCTGCACCACATCTAAAGGGATGCCGAGATGCACTGGACAGAATACCCTCCAAATCATACACACCACTTTTGGGAAGGCCTGACCTGCTCCACAGCTGGTGAGATTTACAGAGCAGGGCTTAGTGGATTGAAGCATGTTTTTTTTTTTTTTCCGGTAAATTACTGAACTTTCACCGCATTTTGGAAATGTAAGTGAATTTGTAAAAAAATGTAAAACACAGAATACATTATTTTACCGATCTAAATTATTTTATGGAATTGAGGCCAATGGGTTTTAATCCTTTTAGTTCTGTCAGTAAATTCAGCTATAAGAACCGCCTCCATGTATAGAAAAAGGGGCCTTTCACACTTGTGCGGCATTTTACCGCAGCCTAACGCTAGGGCAATGAAAGTCTATGGGGCATATCACACAAAACGCGATGTGGCGGAAGTAGCTAATCTAAGCATATGTATGTTACCGTGCTACCTCTGTGGCGACGTGCAGTGGACTGGAAGTCGTGTAAGTCTATGGTGACACACGTATTTTAAAACGACGACCACAAGTTTTACGTGCCACGCATGCACAGAAGCATATTTTAGCAATACACTTCTGAGCACGCCATCAATTCGGCAACAGGAAGTGAGCGTCACTTCCTGCTCTGCCTGCTGCCAGAAGGGGATTACTGCATATTAATGCGGTAATCCTCGAAGGCTGTTTTTAGCGGTACGGCTCCTGGGCCACACAGCTACCGTCTTCACAGTGTGAAACCGGCCTGAGGTTCTGTCAGAGGCAAGCACACTATACCGAGCAGAAGGGCTGAGGGAAACAATCTCACACGTATGTAACCTTGTCTCTTCCAGATCAACTTTGCCTACTTTGGGAAGGGCTCCGACACTGTGGTGGACAAGTCCGGCATCTACCTCACTGCTGTCCGTAAGTTCTGCTATCACCTCCGTATCCGGTCTGTTATATTCTGTAGCCACACATTAGTAGATTGCCACACAATGTGGCTCATCGACATCTGATCAGAGAGGCATCTATTCCCACCGCTCACTACTCCACAGGGAATCCATTGAAAATCAATCAAACTGAAATGGGCATCGATCTACAGCTGCTCTTGCCCCACACCCGACCGACATCTGGTCCAACTAATGATTCTTATCGTCTTTTGATGGCAATTGAACACATTTTGAGCAGATTTTAAAGCAATCTGAGCAGTATTTCTTTAAAGAAAAAGTCAAGGGAACCTCCCCCTAAGAGATGTTCGTAAACTGTGTGCACTATTGAAGATATAGCAGGTGTTTACTTACCTAGGTGGGATGCTCTTTACCCCACCCTTGTCGATTTAGATGCCTCATGCTTCTCTCTCCCTTGCCGCAGGTTCCCACCGGCTATTTGTATATCCCTGGCCGCATGATGACTGCCAGGAAGCACGATGCATGCTGGGAGATGTAGTTCCCACTCATGAGATTACATAGGACAAAACTGCTGAAATCTAAGGCTCTGCAGCATGGGGTAAATAAGATGGAGGCGTCAAATAGACAAGGGGGGGGGGGGGGGGGCTAGGGCGCAGACCCTCCAGGTAAATGCATGTTTTGGCCCCAAAAGTGCACACAGTTTACGAACCTCCCTTAAAGAGAATCCAAAGCAAGGCTTCCATTATGCTGGGAATACACGGTACGTTTTCGAGCTCAATTTCGCGTCAGATCGATTTTCGCGCTCAATTCCGCGTCCCAGTCGCCTATCTCCCTTATCTTTCCGCATTGTTCCCTTAAATGTACGCATTATTCCCTTATCTGTACGCATTGTTCCCGAGCGCGGAATCGATCCGGCGGGACATCGGACAGGTCGGAAATTCTCAATCGAGCTATCTTAATGGCTTACAAACAAACAGTGTATTCCCAGCATTAAACAATACTATTTTAAACCATACTAAACAATGCAAATCTGTTTGTTTCATGGGTGAGATTTAGACACTACTGCAGCCAAACATGCAGTCACACTTCAGCCAGATACCTCTGATCTGCATGAAAGTATTAGAGGCAGAGGATCAGCAGGATTACAATCAATTTTTCTGATTCATTGAGACTTTTGAAAAATCTGACCAATGGACCACATACGTGACTTCAATTTTTCCCCAATTGTGAAAAAAAATGATTGAAAAATCTAAGAAAATTGCTTGGGTGTGTATATTAATAAATTGACAATCTACCCTACACTATTTAATTTTCATAAAAATTGATCAGAAAAATCCACGAGTTAAAAAAATAAAAAAATAAATAAAGCTTTGGATTTTTGGGGAAATGCATTTGATTTTGTTGAGTTGCTGTAAAATCGGATCATTTTATTGTATCGTGTGTGGCCACCTTAGAGGAAGGTTCGTTTGCCTATCTGGTTTTTTTTTTGTTTTTTTTTTTATTACTGAAAGCTGGCCACACACAATACAATAACATTTTACAGCAATTGGATAAAAACGATCAGTTGTCCTGGAAAATCAAAAGGTGTGTTTTTTTTTTTTTTTTTGTTGTTGTTTGTTTTTTTTTTATTATATTCGATCGAGAAATCCAATCTGATGTCCCTCGTGTTTTTTTGTTAGTTTTTTTTTTTTCTATACAAGTGTACATTTGAAATCAGCGCCGGTAGACTTGGGCGCAGGATACAGCTATTGTATGGCTGGTCCTGCTTCTGCACAGGTCCGGGCCGTTTTAATTACTATTCCCCCTCCAGGCCGCCATGGATAGTGGGGGAATGAAATAATTCGGCTTCCAGCGATTGCTGGAGGCCGAATTATTGTGTTTTTTTAGCAACCTCGGCTCCGTCAGAAGACGGAGCCGACGTTACTCACTGAGCGCTGCAATAGGAGTGATTCCTATTGTAGTCTATGGAGGCGCCGGCTGCGCCCAAATCTAGCAGCGCTGAAAAGCACTGCTCCGATCAGGAGTACTCTTTAAAAAAAATTTTTTACAATCCATCAGAAAACTATATTGTAATTATTGAATTGAAAATACATTTTAAAAAATGGTATGCTGTGTGGCTAACTTTAAGGTGCCTATTAACAGTACAATTTTTCCATGAGGGCCCTTTCACACTGGCGCGGTGTGGCAGAGTTGCCGCACTGATGCCGCAGCCTAATATATACCTGTAGGGAGTTTACACGCCCCACGTTGTAGTACGCTGCGCTGGAAGTGCCCAATCTAACGCTAGAGCAAAATATTACCGCCCGGCGATCTGCGTCGGTCCAGAAATCATGTTAGTCTATGGTGACGTGGTTTATTTTTAAACATTTGACATCGTGGCACACGTGTGCGGAAGCCTATCTTTATAATACGCTTCCGTGCACTTCCGCATACCCCGAAGCAGGAAGTGACTGCAAGAGCGTGTCACTTCCTGCTTGGTTGGTGGCCAGATGGGGATCACCTGTTCCCTGAAGGCCTGTTTTTGGCGGTGCGGGGGTACAGTGTGAAAACAGCCTCAGATTCGATCTTTCAACGCACTGTTTAGGATCAAATTGTATAGAAAAATGCTCTGTGTGGGGTGAAATCTATGTGACACGATTCTTTGGCCTATTGGAAAAGGAAAAAATTGATCTGAAAGTTGGATTTTATGATTGAATTAGAATGTAAAACCCTCTTAAATTATTCTGTTAATGGGAACAATTAGTTTTGATTGAAAGATCGAATCTGAAAGAAAAATTGTATAGTTAACGGGCACCTTAACCACTTGCCGACCACCCACAGCCGATGGGCGGCGGCAAAGTGGACGCCGATAGGACCCCAATACGCCCAAGGGCTTTGCGTCCTTTCTGCATGCCGGGGGAGCGATCGCGTCACTGGTGACGCGCGTTTCCCCTGGCAACTGGCTCCGCCCACCCGCGACGACAACCTGCCGGCCGTTCAGAAGCGCCGGTGGGTTGTTAACCCCACGATCACCGCATACAAAGTGTATAATACACTTTGTAATGTATACAAAGTGTATTATACAGGCTGCCTCCTGCCCTGGTGGTCCCAGTGTCCGAGGGACCACCAGGGCCGGCTGCAGCCACCCTAGTCTGCACCAAACACACTGATCCTGCCCCCCCCCCTTCCCTCTGATCGCCCACAGCACCCCTCAGCCCCCCCCCCCTGCCCACCCCCCAGACCACTGTTTGAACACAATCACTCCCCTAATCACCAATCAATCACTCCCTGTCACTATCTGTCAACGCTATTATTTTTTTTTATTCCCTAAACTGCCCCCTGGGGACTCCTGATCATCCCCCACCCCTCAGATTCTTCCCAGCCCCCCCCCCCCTGTGTACTGTATGCATCTATCCCCCTGATCACCTGTCAATCACCCATCAATCACCCCCTGTCACTGCCACCCATCAATCAGCCCCTAACCTGCTCCTTGCGGGCAATCTGATCACCCACCCACACCATCAGATCGCCCGCAAACCCGCCGTCAGATCACCTCCCAAGTGCATTGTTTACATCTGTTCTCTCCTCTAAACACCCACTAATTACCCATCAATCACCCCCTGTCACCACCTGTCACTGCTACCCATCAGATCAGACCCCTATCTACCCCTAGGGCACCCAATCACCCGCCCACACCCTCAGAACGCCCTCAGACCCCAGCCCTGATCACCTTGCCAGTGCATTGCTTGCATCTATTCCCCCCTCTAATCACACCTTAAAGGGAAGGTTCAGGGATGCTGTGAAAAAACAAAAATCCAAATCCACTTACCTGGGGCTTCCTCCAGCCCGTGGCAGGCAGGAGGTGCCCTCGTCGCGGCTCCGCAGGCTCCCGGTCTTCTCCAGTGGTGCGCCCGACCTGGCCAGGCCGGCTGCCAGGTCGGGCTCTTCTGCGCTCCAATGTGCGGCTCACTGGGGCGCGCTGACGTCATCGGACGTCCTCCGGGCTGTTCTGCGCAGGCTCAGTAGTTCTGAGCCTGCGCAGTACAGCCCGGAGGACGTCCGATGACGTCAGCGCGCACCAGTGAGCCGCACATTGGAGCGCAGAAGAGCCCGACCTGGCAGCCGGCCTAGCCAGGTCGGGCACGCCACCGAAGGAGACCGTGAGCCTGCGGAGCCGCGACGAGGCCACCTCCTGCCTGCCACAGATCGCCCTCAGACCCCCTTCCGATCACCTCTCCAGTGCATTGATTGCATCTATTTTCCCCTCTAATCACCCCCTGAGACACCCATCAATCACCTCCTGTCACCCCCCTAGCACTCCTATCCATCAGATCAGGCCCAATACAACCCAATACAACCTGTCATCTAAGAGGCCACCCTGCTTATGACCGGTTCCACAAAATTCGTCCCCTCATAGACCACCTGTCATCAAAATTTGCAGATGCTTATACCCCTGAACAGTCATTTTGAGGCATTTGGTTTCCAGACTACTCCTCACGGTTTTGGGCCCCTAAAATGCCAGGGCAGTATAGGAACCCCACAAGTGACCCCATTTTAGAAAAAGACACCCCAAGGTATTCCGTTAGGTGTAGGACGAGTTCATAGAAGATTTATTTTTTGTCAAAAGTTAGCGGAAATTGATTTTTATTGTTTTTTTTTTCACAAAGTGTCATTTTCCACTAACTTGTGACAAAAAATAAAATCTTCTATGAACTCGCCATACACCTAACGGAATACCTTGGGGTGTCTTCTTTCTAAAATGGGGTCACTTGTGGGGTTTCTATACTGCCCTGGCATTTTAGGGGCCCTAAACCGTGAGGAGTAGTCTAGAAAAAAATGCCTCAAAATGACCTGTGAATAGGACGTTGGGCCCCTTAGCGCACTTAGGGTGTAAAAAAGTGCCACACGTGGTACCGCCGTACTCAGGAGAAGTAGTATAATGTGTTTTGTGGTGTATTTTTACACATACCCATGCTGGGTGGGAGAAATATCTCTGTAAATGACAATTTTTTGATTTTTTTTTTTTTTTTTTTTTTTTTACACACAATTGTCCATTTACAGAGATATTTCTCCCACCTAGCATGGGTATGTGTAAAAATACACCCCAAAACACATTATACTACTTCTCCTGAGTACGGCGATACCACATGTCTGACACTTTTTTGCAGTTTAGGTGCGCTAAGGGGCCCAACGTCTTATTCACAGGTCATTTTGAGACATTTGCTTTCCAGACTACTGCTCACGTTTAGGGCCCCTAAAATGCCAGGGCAGTGTAGGAACCCCACAAGTGACCCCATTTTAGAAAGAAGACACCCCAAGGTATTCCATTAGGGGTATGGTGAGTTCATAGAAGATTTTATTTTTTGTCACAAGTTAGCGGAAATTGATTTTTATGTTGTTGTTTTTTCACAAAGTTTCAATTTCTGCTAACTTGTGACAAAAAAAAAAAAATCTTCTATGAACTCACCATACTTCTAACAGAATACCTTGTGGTGTTGTCTTTCTAAAATGGGGTCATTTGTGGGGTTCCTATAATGCCCTGGCATTTTAGGGGCCCTAAACCGTGAGGCGTAGTCTTGAAACCAAATGTCTCAAAACGACCTGTGAAATCCTAAAGGTACTCATTGGACTTTGGACCCTTTAGCGCAGTTAGGGTGCAAAAAAGTGCCACACATGTGGTATCGCCGTACTCAGGAGAAGTAGTATAATGTGTTTTGGGGTGTATTTTGACACATACCCATGCTGGGTGGGAGAAATCTCTCTGTAAATGAACAATTGTGTGTAAAAAAAATAATCAAAAAATTGTCATTTACAGAGATATTTCTCCCACCCAGCTTGGGTATGTGTAAAAATACACCCCAAAACACATTATACTACTCCTGAGTACAGCAATACCACATGTGTGGCACATTTTTGCACCCTAACTGCGCTAAGGGGCCCAAAGTCCAATGAGCACCTTTAGGCTTTGCAGGGGTGCTTACAATTTAGCACCCCCGAAAAGGCCAGGACAGTGAACACACCCTACAAATGACCCCATTTTGGAAACTAGACACTTCAAGGTATTCAGAGAGGGGCATGGTGAGTCAGTTGCAGATTTCATTTTTTTTTTTTTTTTTTTGGTCACAAGTTAGCAGAAATGGAAGTGTCAATTTCCGCTAACTTGTGACAAAAAATAAAATCTTCTATGAACTCACCATGCCTCTCAGTGAATACTTTGGGATGTCTTCTTTCCAAAATGGGGTCATTTGGGGGGTAATTATACTATCCTGGAATTTTAGCACCTCATAAAACATGACAGGTGGTCAGAAAAGTCGAAGATGCTTCAAAATGGGAAAATTCACTTTTTGCACCATAGTTTGTAAACGCTATAACTTTTACCCAAACCAATAAATATACACTGAATGTTTTTTTTTTTTTTTTTTTTTTTTTTATCAAAGACATGTAGCACAATAAATTTGGACAAAAATGTATACAGAAATTTTACTTTATTTGACAAATTTTATCACAGAAAGTTTAAAAAAATAATTTTTTTGACAAAATTCATGTCTTTTTTGATGAATTATAATAAAAAGTAAAACTTGCAGCAGCAATCAAATAGCACCAAAAGAAAGCTGTATTAGTGACAAGAAAAGGAGGGAAAATTCATTTAGATAGTAGGTTGTATGACTGAGCAATAAACCGTGAAAGCTGCAGTGGTCTGAATGGGAAAAAAAGGCTCTGGTCCTTAAGGGGTAGAAAGACTGTGGTCCTCAAGTGGTTAAGGGGGAGGTTTGTCTCCCATGTGTGTATGGTGGGAGGGTGGCTGAGGAGTTGCTGGCCCTGCGGGTGGTCTCCAGATCCTACCTGTAACATGAAATGCACACTGCTGTGTCCTCAGAGCCCCCTATCAGGTTATCCCCAGAGTTGAGGGGGGGAGGGGGGTTGAGTATTGGTGGACAATCCCCGGCCGGCCTCTGCAGGGATATTCCTGGACCCACCATGACAGGGAGCAGATGATTGATTGATGATTCCCGGGAACTGCCCCGTCTGAGATGCATTCCGGCCACCGCGGGTCATTACCACAAGCTGTGCGGGACGGCCACACGTAAATGTCACCCGTCTGTCAGCGATATTTATTATACGCTCGTCTGGTGTCCTTCTATCCCAGGGAGGATGTCACTATCCATGCTGATTATCATTATTATGTATTTATAGAGTGATGAGGAATGGCTGCCACACTCGGTGTGTTTTTTGTAGTTTTTTTTTTTTTTTTTATTCAGGAAACGCCATATAGACATTAGATTTATGTCACATAATGGGGAACACCGCAGGGAAGCCTCTGATAAATAAGTGCTATTCAGGCTCGCACATCCTTGCAATGATATTCTGTGAACATTTCAGGTGTTTATTTTTTTATTTTACAATATCTCTACGGCACTACAAGTACCAGCATGCTGCCATACACGCTCAGGAGGGCAAAGCTAAGCCCCGGTCATGCAGTTTTTGTATGTCTTGAATAGAAAAATATTTAAAACTTTTTGTGGTTTTATAAAAACTGGAAAGATTTTTGCTTCGAGAACAATCCCTCCTCCCGCATATGCCCATGTGACCACGGGCGGGTGTTTCACATTGACTGGGCGCTGAGCAGGCAGCTGTTAGTCACTGTAGATTTATGAAATTATGTTTTTCCACCTCCGACCACTCACTGAAGCCTCCATGTGTTTATAAAGGGTGACCCGCCCCCCCCCCCCCCCACACACACACACATCACCCATTACATATGGTACTTTCCCTCATTCTCGCTGCAGCCATTACATATTGTGATGTGATGCAGGAGGCTCCTCCTACCCACACGTTTCGTTCTCCCACAGGAGACTTTGTCAGGGTGTTATAAAATGTACACTGCTGTGTCCTCAAAGTCCCTAATCAGGATGTCCCATGGGGAGAGGGACATCACAGCAGCAGGTGATTGATAGCTGTCTGGACCGCATTCCGGCCAACCAGGGTCAGCACTATAGGTCATTTATGAGGGCCCAGAGTAAAGGACCTCCATTCCGCCCACCTCGGGTCATTGCTATAGGTCATATACGAGGGCCTAGAGTAGCTGTCACCTGCCTGCCACTGTTATTTATTACATGCTGGTCACCTGTTCTTTTTTTTTTTTTTTTTTTAAATATTTTTATTTCCATAGCAACATAACCAAGATAATTTACAGAGTGAGAAAAACAGAATCCACATTGAAGACATTTACATTTTGTGAGGTTATAAGCTTTACCTTCATAAACATGTGGAAATAAATTTACAGGTCATGAGCTATGAGCTTTTCAAACATTTATCCCCAAAACTAGAACATTCATCCCCCCCCCCCTCCCCTCCCCCCCCTAAGAAAAGTTTCATCCCACCCTCCTACGTCCCTCCCCCTCCCCCCCCCCCCCTTATCTCTGCATGTTTTATCCTACAATGTTAGCCAGTTAGTGTTATCTTGTCACCTGTTCTGATCTTGCATCCTGTGCATGATGTCACTACTACTGCTATGGCCCATACTCACGGGCTGCAAAAGTGGCCTGTCCACCAGCACACGTGAGCGTGTGCGCGACAGGCCGGCGACAGCTCGTCGCCAGGTCCCTCCGCATACACACGGCGGAGGGACCTGGCAACTAATGCGGCGGAAGCTGTCGCTGTTGTTCCTCCCCCCGCCGGAAGTTGATGGTATTCCCTGGGTGTTGCTGTCGCTAGTCCGCATACTCATGCGGACTAGCGACAGCTGCGGCGGAGATGCGGCGGCAACTGTCGCCAGGCGATTGACCGCGCCAATCGCCTGGCGACAGCAGCGACGAGCGACGGTTCGGGGTGCGCGCCTGTGCAACGGCTCATACTCACAGACGACCTGTCGCGGCGACATTTGTAGCCCGTGAGTATGGGCCATTAGTATGTCATCATTATAATTCTGTATTTATGATTTTCCAGAAAAGACAATAGACATTAACAATAAAGCCACACAACAAAAGCAACGTGTGGATTGTCCTTACAAGTTCTGATGACAAAACAGTGTTATAGTTTGATAACAAATGATGTAAGAAAGGAATGATAAGACTCGTCTGTACTGAAGTTACTGCAGAGGGATGATAAGCAGTGCAGAAAAATAAGACAGCCAGGGAAGACTTTACAAGCAGCGGGAAAGGTGTGTGTGTGTGTGTGTGTGTGTGTGTGTGTGTGTGTGTGTGTGTGTGTGTGTGTGTGTGTGTGTGTGTGTGTGTGTGTGTGTGTGTGTGTGTGTGTGTGTGTGTGTGTGTGTGTGTGTGTGTGTGTGTGTGTGTGTGTGTGTGTGTGTGTGTGTGTGTGTGTGTGTGTGTAGAGTGTGTGATGACCCGAATTGTCCTGTGGAATTAACAAGCTCCGCCTTTTTATTATGTGCATCGCAGGAGGCAGTAACATGTAAAGATTCGATAGACCTGAACAAGCGGCTGACGTTCATGTCTGTTTTTGTACTCTGATATTTCTGGGTTTCCTCAGTCCATCTGGAGTTTCAGGTGGGAAACAGGCGACCCACAATGCAAATAGTGGCTGCGAATTGCGGGTGCTTGCAGGAGGGGGATGGTTAAGGTTAGGCATAGGGGATGCTCAAAGGACAACTGTAAAAAGAGGGATTTGGAGGCTGCCATATTTATTTCCTTTTGAACAATACCAGTTTCCTGGCAGTCCTGCTGATCCTCTTTCTCTAATACGTTTAGCCACAGCCCCTGAACAAGCATGCAGCAGATCAGGTGTTTCTGACATTATTGTCAGATCTGACAAGATTAGCTGCATGCTTGTTTCTGGTGTTATTCAGACACTACTGCAGCCAACTAGACCAGCAGGGCTGTCAGGTAACTGGTATTGTTAAACAAGAAAGAAATATGGCTCCCTTTATATTCTTCTCACTTAAGTTGTCCTTTAACCGCTTCCGGGGCACGCTGATTGAAATCTACACCGTTTGACAGCTCTCATCTCTGCCAGGGCGTAGATTTCAATCATCCCTGCCACGCGCTCCTGCTGATCGTGCCGTTCTCTAGCCGCTGCAGGTCTCTCACTCTGTCATTGCTATGACGGCAGAGCTCCCTGAACAGATCAGGAGCCGATTCCATTGGTTCCTGATCCTGTGATCACGTGGGCCAATCCCATTGGCTCACATTTATCACAGGGTCAAGAGCCAATGAAATCTGCTCCTCACTGGCTCAGGGAGCTCTGCCATCATAGAGATGGCAGAGCGAAGGGCCTGCAGCAATGGGAGAGTGGCATGATCGATGCTAGCGATAAGTGCGTGCAGCGTGACGCCTAAGCGCTGTTTTTCAAACCTGCAGTCTCTGGTCCCTAATGAGCTAGAAACTGCTGGTACTGAAGCGGTTAAAGTGGACCTAAACTCCTGCACAGGACAGAAAGAAAACCTATAGAGATATGCACCCTGTATGTATTTAGAGAGTTTAGCCTGTCTGATCTCTCCCGTGTCACATGACTGCCACAGCAAAGATGGCAGATAAGCTCATTTGAAAGTAGAAACAGGAAGTAGAAACCGTGCAGATTTATTTTAGGATTTGTGTCTGCTGTAACAAAGAGATGGTTTTTTTGTAAAGGTTATTGTGCTGTTGCATATCTTTTACAGCAGAGAGGAAGTTCTGAATTCAGGTCCACTTTAAGGTTAAGCATGGGGGGGGTTTGACATGGGTAGAAGAAGGGTTCAGTGTAATGCCTGGTACACACTATGCGATTTCCTATTAGATAGATGAGTCGATTGATAATTTCCAACAGATCCAATTGGATTTACGATCTTTTTTTCTGATCACTTCTGTGCAAATCGATCACAAAAATGATCGGAAATCAGATCGGACCTTTCGGAAATTGTATCTATTCCAGGGCTGCCCAATAGGCCTTCCCGGAGACCGCGTCTGATTAAATGTTGTGGCCGGCAGCTGTAGATCATCACGTTTTTTGCTGCAGGGCCCTGGCCAATAAGGATGGAGGGGAGAGGCGGCGAGGAGAGAGGGAGGAGAGAGGCGTCACGGCCGCGACGTCATGGTTGGGGGCGGTGCCAGGCACGTTACAAGCAGTACGTGCTTGTAATGTGTCCGGCACCGCCCCCACCCATGATGCTGCCTGCCGCCCCTTCGCCCGCCAGAGCGCTCCTGAAACCTCAGCAGCTGGAGGGCACCTTACAAGCCCGCTGCCCCATAGCCTGCCAGAGCACTCCTGAACCCTGAGCCGCCGGATTGAGGTAGCTGTATACTACCTCCTATACTGCAGGCACATGTACCTGGCCAACCTATACTGAGGGCACATGTACCTGGCTAACCTATACTGCAGGCACATTTACCTGGCTAACCTTGGGGGGGGGGGGCGCGCACGCTAAGCTTAGCATTTGAAAGGTTGGTAGATCTCCTGGCCTCGGCAAATTTTAAAGTTGCTCGCGAGCCAAAAAAGTGTGGGCACCCCTGATCTATTCGACCCATCTATCTGATGAGAAATTGCATGGTGTGTACCAGGCTTTAGAATAGGGTTGAGTTTATTCATAGTAAAATATGGGTATCATTTACCAATATACAGTGGCTTGCAAAAGTATTTGGTTTTCCACATTTTGTCACATTACTGCCACAAACATGAATCAATTCTATTGGAATTCCACGTGACAGACCAATTCAAAGTGGTGTATATGTGAGAAGTGGATCGAAAATCATACATCATTCCAAACATTTTTTTACAAATAGCTGCAAAGTGGGGTGTGCGTAATTATTTAGCCCCCGAGTCAATACTTTGTAGACTGCAACAAAACGACGTTTCGGCCTGCGGCCTATATCAAGTGTAACACTTGATAAAGGCCGCAGGCCAAAACGTCGTTTGTTGGTTTTTGTAACTATGGTGCAATAAAACACAGCATTTTGCTCAAATCCAGGTGGAGACCCAGCCATCTTTCTTTTGTTGCAGTCCACATACACACCTAATGAGGATCCAGGTGTGAGCTGGTTGACTCCCTGGTGCATTAATTGAAGGCAGTTGAGCTGAGGGTAAGCTTTTCCTGTCAATACTTTGTAGAACCACCTTTTGCCGCAATTACAGCTGCCAGTCTTTTAGGGTGTGTCTCTACCAGCTTTGCACATCTAGAGACTGAAATCCTTGCCCATTCTTCTTTGCAAAACATCTCCAGCTCAGTCAGATTAGATGGACATCGTTTGTGAACAGCAGTTTTCAGATCTTGCCACAGATTCTCGATTGGATTTAGATCTGGACTTTGACTGGGCCATTCTAACACATGGATATGTTTTGTTTTAAACCATTCCATTGTTGTTTAGGGTCGTTGTCCTGTTGGAAGGTGAACCTCCGCCCCAGTCTCAAGTCTTTTGCAGACTCCAAGAGGTTTTCTTCCAAGATTGCCCTGTATTTGGCTCCGTCCATCTTCCCACCAACTCTGACCAGCTTCCCTGTCCCTGCTGAAGAGAAGCACCCCCCGAGCATGATGCTGCCACCACCATATTTGACAGTGGGGATGGAGTGTTCAGAGTGATGTGCAGTGTTAGTTTTCCACCACACATAGCGGTTTGAATTTTGGCCCAAACGTTCCATTTTGGTCTCATCTGACCAGAGCACCTTCTTCCACATGGTTGCCGTGTCCCCCACATGGCTTGTGGCAAACTGTAAACGGGACTTTTTATGCTTTTCTGTTAACAATGGCTTTCTTCTTGCCACTCTTCCATAAAGTCCAACTTTGTGCAGTGCACGACTAATAGTTGTCCTATGGACAGATTCCCCCACCTGAGCTGTAGATCTCTGCAGCTCGTACAGAGTCACCATGGGCCTCTTGACTGCATTTCTGATCAGCGCTCTCCTTGTTCGGCCTGTGAGTTTAGGTGGACGGCCTTGTTTTGGTAGGTTTACAGTTGTGCCATACTCCTTCCATTTCTGAATGATCGCTTGAACAGGGCTCCGTGGGATGTTCAAGGCTTTGGAAATCTTTTTCTAGCTTAATGCTACGTACACACTTGCGATAACTATCGTTTGCAAGGAACGATAGTTACCAGACGAACGATATTGGAAAGATTGGAATGCTACGATGGGATGCAGCGATCATCATACACATTTTAACGATCGTTCTCGCAGAAAAGAACGATCAGAAGGAAATGTTGCGTACATATTTATATATAAAAAAAAAATAACATGGAGTTACAATAGATACAAATATATGATTGTTAACTTGAACACAGTTTAATTGAAATGAGCAATGTAACAATCTTTACGGCCGCTCTACAAAGGAAGTACTGAAGCTGGGCAGAATTCAACGCAGGCGCATTGGTCCTTGTAACGATCGTTCTCGGCCGCTGTCTGTACACACTATAGTTTTGTAACGATTGTCGGTAGATACGATCCGTCAGGTTGGATATTTCCATCTTCCCGATGTCATTCTTTTGTCGTTCGTGTTAATGATCGTTGGGTAAAGTTTTTTTCCCCAATTGTCGGCGGAACGATCGTTAATTAGCTGTTTCAAACGACCATAGTCGCCAGTGTGTACGTAGCATAAGCCTGCTTTAAATTTCACAATAACTTTATCCCTGACCTGTCTGGTGTGTTCTTTGGACTTCATGGTGTTGTTGCTCCCAATATTCTCTTAGACAACCTCTGAGGCCCTCACAGATCAGCTGTATTTGTACTGACATTAGATTACACACAGGTGCACTCTATTTAGTCATTAGCACTCATCAGGCAATGTCTACAGGCAACTGACTGCACTCAGACCAAAGGGGGCCGAATAATTACGCACACCCCACTTTGCAGTTATTTATTTGTAAAAAATGTTTGGAATCACGTATGATTTTCGTTCCACTTCTCACATGTACACCACTTTGTGTTGGTCTTTCATGTGGAATTCCAATAAAATGATTCATGTTTGTGGCAGTAATGTGACAAAATGTGGAAAACTTCAAGGGGGCCGAATACTTTTGCAAGCCACTGTATCGTAATTGCACTGTAAAAGAGTAGAATACCAGTAAATTTACCAATATTCTTCTACTATTTCTGGGCTCCCTCTTTGCATGAACGTGTCAGAGGAGATGAAGTAATCCCCAGACCCCAGACCTGCAGCGACTGACCCCCCCCCCCTCCCCCCGGCCGGTGTCACCCGATAAGTGCCGCAGCTGGGACAGTTTGGGATTGTCTGGAATAACCTGACAGTGGTGATATCCTGTATTGCATGTGCGTGTGAGTTACATGTCTGTGAGTTACATGTGCATGTGAGTTACGTGTGCGTGTGGCGTGTTACACGGAGCAGCATGGCACACGCACGCCAGAAATGACAGAAATCTGCAGCTATTTTGGGGTTTATTGAGCTGTGGGAGGCGGCCGGTCTGAGAGTCGGCATAGCTGCGCTGTATTCCTGGTATCTTGATGTCGCTGTCATCAAGGTGGACGCCAGTCCAGAGATCTCAGCTGCCAGCTCTGTGATTGTCGTGTTTTGTGTTGCAGAGATATCGCTGGATGTTGATGCGGATCGGGATGGAGTCGTAGAGAAGAATAATCCACATAAGGCGAGTTTGTGACATATGAGACAGATAAACCCAGAATGGTCCCTTGGGGACTGTCAGTCACGAGACCTCTGAAGTAAGAGGTATAAGGAGGCTGCCATATTTATTTCCTTTTAATCAATACCAGTTGCCTGGCAGCCCTGCTGATCCTCTGCATCTAATACTATTAGCCATAGCCCCTGAACAAGCATGCAGCAGATCAGGTGTTTCAGACTTTAAAGTCCGATCTGACAAGACTAGCTGCAGGCTTGTTTCTGGTGTTATTCAGATACAACTGCAGAGAAATAGACCAGCAGGGCTGCCAGACAACTGGTATTGATTAAAAGGAAATAAATATGGCAGCCTCCATATACCTCTTACTTCAGTTCCCCTTTAATTCTCAGCTCTGCACACTTGTGGTCTCTTATAACAAGGACCCCCTTCCTCCTGCTACACTCTTCTGTGTCTTTGGTGGTGAGATCTCTGTGCTCCTTAGTTTCCAGCTCTGCACACCTACCCATTAGTAGAGAGGGCCTATGCTCAGGGTATGTGGGAAGGCCTCAGTTTTTGTGGGGAGGGGGCTCAGTGTTTATGGGGAGGGGCTCAGTGTTTATGGGGAAGGGGCTCAGCATTTTTGGGGAGGGGCCTTATGGGGGAGGAGGCTCATTGTTTTTAGGGGAATGTGGTTCAGTGTTTTTGGGGGAGGTGGATGTTTATGGGGGAGGGGGCTCAATGCTTGTGGGGAGCTGTAATCAATGGATTTATGCACCTTACTTTAGGATAGCAATGTATTCTGTTTCTATAGAGGCGGAGGGATGACAGCACGACACAGAGCCACGCTAGAGCCCCCCCCCCCCCCCAATCCAGGGCCATCTTGGGCAAATATCTAGCATGTGTGCAACTGACTCACAGCATCTCTAATGCCTGGTACACACCATGCAATTTTCCGTCCGATTGATGGATGAATTGATTATTTCTAATCGATCTGATTTCCAAACATTTTTCTGATCAATTCTCTGATCACTTCTGATTTCTGATCGATTTTCTGATCAATTTTTGTATAGATCAGACCAATCGGAAATAATCGAATCGACAATCTGACGGAAAATTGCACCGTATATACCAGGCATTAGAGATTCAAACCACCAAATCTCTGAACATCAACAACAAATGTGCGCATTGTTTTTGCGCTTACTGAACGTGCCAGAAGTCGCTTCATCATGCCCCCTTCCCTCCTCCTCTATCCATAGAACAGTTACACATCTTGTCTGAATTGCGCCTGTAGTCTGTGGCATTAACGTGTACCTGAGGTGAGAGTTCTATGGAGGCTGCCATATTTATTTCCTTTTAACCACTTCACAGCTCCAGTACAGTATATCTACTCCCCTGCAGACTTCATCTAACCGCCCAGGGGAGTAAATATACGTACTCCCGCTGCTACCACTGCTGAAAGCGCTCCCGTTTATTTGTGCACTCGTTCATGTTGCCATCTGCCCGCCAGGAGATCAATGAATGAGAAAGCAATTCCTAATCATTGATCTAAGTCCCCGTAGCAATTATCGGCGCCTTTTATGAGAAGCTGCACGATCATTCTAATAAATAAAAGTTTCCCATCTTCAGTACACTTCCTGTAAGCATACATGTTTCGTTTACAGGACATATAACAAAAAAAAGACTGAGGCCATCTTTTGGCTAAATAGTAAAACTACATCTAAAAGTACTTTTTTTAAATGCAAAGACCTGTTTTTACATTTTAAATTAACCCCTTACCTCCCACACTCCCCAATAGTTACCAACATTTATTTTTTTTGTAAAAAAATACAATGAAATAAATTTACAATTATAAAAAATGCATTAATAGTTTTCTTAGGGACTGAACTTTTTTAATATGTATGTCAAGACGGTATAATACTGTTAGTTTATAAATTATGGGCTTTTTATTAATGATGGATGCAAAACTGAAAAAAAATGCATCTTTATTTCCTAATAAAATATTGGTACCAGACATTGTGATAGGGACATCATTTAAATGGTGTAATAACCGGGACATATGGGCACATTATGTGGATTTTAATTACGGTAGCATGCATTATTTAAAAATTATAATGGCCGAAAACTGAACAATAAGGATATTTTTTTCTTATTTTTCCATTAAAAAACATTTAAAATAAAAAAATTCTTGGCATAATGTACCACCCAAAGTAAGCCTAATTAGTGATTAAAAAAACCACATTTAACACATTTTATTCTGATAAGTAGAGATAAAGTTATTGGCAAATGAATGGAAGGAGCTGAAAGGTGAAAATTGCTTGGATGCTGAAGGGGTAAAACCCCTCAGTTGTGAAGTGGTTAAGCAATACCAGTTGCCTGGATGTCCTGCTGATCCTCTGCCTCTAATACTTTTAGCCACAGCCCCTGAACAAGCATGCAGCAGATCGGGTATTTCTGACATTGTCAGATCTGACAAGATTAGCTGCATGCTTGTTTCTGGTAGGATTCAGACACTACTGCAGCCAAATAGATCAGCAGGGCTGCCAGGTAACTGCTATTGTTTAAAAGAAAATAAATATGGCCGCCTCCATATCACTTTCACCTTGGTTTCACTTTAAGACTTGGCCTTTCTTTGCAGGCCTCGTGGACATGGGGTCCTGACGGTCAGGGGGCCGTCCTGCTGGTGAACTGTGACAAGGACAGCCTGCTCTCCCGCAAGGTGGATGCAGATGACAACCTTCTGCTCTCCAAGACAGGTAAGACCTGTATTTCCCCGCCCCAATCGTGTATATGCCAGCGAGATCTGACCAATCTGTCTGTCCGCAGATCTTCTGGACATGTCTAAGATGGTCCTCCGGGTCCACGGGCCAGAGAAACTTCCCACCGGCTACCATCTGATGGTCTATGTGACCCCCACAGACGCCCAGAGTATCGGGGTCTTCCACCTGCACAGTAAGTCCCGGTTACAAGACGGCGTCCTGGTGTATTTCCTGTAGTGCTGGGGGGAGACGGAGTCGGGGGGCTATAGAGTCCTTATTGCCTCACCTGTCCAGAAGCCCCACTATGTAGTTCAGCTCCATATATTGCAGAGATTAATGGCAAGCTTTAGTACAGCTTCTTACGTAGGGATGCAAACCGTTTTTCCACAGGGTTCCTACAGTCTGGGACCCACACAAGGTGTTTCCAATGACCAATGGTCTAGCACCATACAAAATAAACGGGATACAGATGAGACATCTAACTTGGAGAAGGACATAGGAATACTCGGTTAAAGGGAAGGTTCAAGCAAAATAAAAGAGTTTCACTTACCTGGGGCTTCTACCAGCCCCATGCAGCCATCCTGTGCCCTCGTAGTCACTCACTGCTGCTCCAGTCCCCCGCTGGCAGCTTGCCGACCTCGGAGGTCGGCGGGCCGCATTGCGTACATTTTTACACATTCCCGCTAGTGCAGTAACATTAACGCATACATTTTTACGCGTTACTAGTTCAATGTGTAAATTTTTACGCATTGAACCAGTAATGCGTAAAATGTATGTGTTAATGTTCCTGCACTAGCGGGAATGCGTAAAAATGTACGCAATGCGGCCTGCCGACCTCCGAGGTCTGCAAGCTGCCAACGGGGGACTGGAGCAGCAGTGAGTGACTACGAGGGCACAGGATGGCTGCATGGGGCTGGTAGAAGCCCCAGGTAAGTGAAACTCATTTTTTTTATTTTGCTTGAACCTTCCCTTTAAATAATTGTATTCAATGCCAAGCCACTGCAGCTAAAGCTAATACAATTTTGGGATGCATTTAAAAGGGAAATAAAAACTTGAGATGCTAACATAATATTGCCCCAGTTTAACTCTCTAGTAAGGCCACATCTGGAATATGGAATTCAGTTCTGGGCACCACATTACAGGAAAGATATTGCAGTTTTAGAGCAGGTGCAGAGACGAGCTACAAAATTGATACGTGGGATGAAAGGTCTCACCAAGAAAGGTTAGATAAACTGGGTTTATTTAGTCTAGAGAAAAGATGCCTTAGAGGAGATCTAATGCATCAGAAGGAAATATAAAAGCTTGGCAGATGAGCTTTTTGTCCTTAGGCCTTCACAAAGGACTCGAGGACATGATCTGTGGATGGAGGAAAAACATTTTAGCCAATTATTTAGGAAAGGGTTCTTTACAGTAAAAGTGATTAAGATGTGGAAAGCATTGCTACAGGAAGTAGTTATAGCAAATTCTATATCTGCATTTAAAGGAGGCTTAGATGCTTTCATTGCATGAAAGATATCCATGGCTATAATTACTAGGTAATGCCCAGTGATGTTGATCCAGGGATGTTATCTGATTGCCATCTGGAGTCGGGAAGGATTTTTTTCCCTTTTGGGGCTAATTGGACCATGCCTTGTTAGGGTTTTTTCGCCTTCCTCTGGATCAACAGGGATATGTGAGGGAGCAGGCTGGTGTTGTACTTTGTTTTCTGATGGATGGATGTCTTTTTTTTTCAACTCAAATAACTATGCAACTATGTAAAAGTGCTTTGGGCCCCAATCGCTCTGGGAATCACAAAAGCAAAAAAATTGCAAAGCGATTTTCATTTCAGCAAGGTGTGGGAAAGTGATTTTGGAGCAATTGCGTTTTGCTATTCTTTAACATTGAAACATAATTTCTCCAAAATTGTTAGTCAATGGGAATATAATATCTTCCTATTTACATTATATTAGAGGATACATACATGCTTCTATCAGCGTACATGGAAGTGGAACATCACGTGGCACTGGGACGCTGGGAGTTGTAGTTCCTCACTATCCTCCATCTCATGTCATGCAGCGGAGAATCGCATTATCACTCGCTGCCATGCAAATTGTATGCTGTTCAGAACTGGGCCAATTAAAATCACCAGAGAAGTCCATTTAATTTGGAAAATGTTCAAACCACATAGACTTTGCATGATATTTGCATGCAAGCCGCAATTACTTGCATCTGATTAGCTGTCTGGGGTAGCTGGTCCGTGCTGCAGTGCAGAGGACGGGACATTACTGGATAACTGCAGCAATGGTGACTGTGAGAGATCATACTATGGAGCATGTTTTATCTGACTTCCTGTCTGCTGTCTGTACAGACTCTTGAAGTATCAGCACTTTTTGACAGTGATGCCAACTCATCCTTTTAATTACTGACACATATGAATTATACAGGTTTTGTCTATTTAGATGCAGTTAAGACACTGATTATGTGCAAATAGCCCAGAACTTGTATAAGGCCTCTTGCACACTGCATGCATTTCAGATTCCGATTCCGCTTTTTAATCTGTTTTTACATCCGATTCCGATTCAGATTTTTAATCTTAACTGCATGCTGCGTTTTTTGATCCGTTTTTCTGTTGAATGTATTCAAGGAAAATCGGAAACGGAATCGGAATCGGAAAACGGATTTGCAGTGTGCAGGGAGCCTAACTTAGATGTGTCAGTAATTAAACATATCCCCCCCCCCCCCAGGTTATTAAGGAATACAGCACCCCCTGTTGTCTCCAGGAACCACCCAACAGATTGACAGATCAATCCTGCTGAGACCTCAAGCGCCTGTATTGACGCAAGTAAACAACATGGGTAAAAAAATCTTGCAACGATTTGGCCATCCCAACTTAAAATCTCCTCCCTAGACACAGAGGGGTCCTGAGTCCTCAGAGATCGATCTAATGTGTGTTGGGGGCTCCTGGATTGGCTGAAGTCATAGAAATCACACACAGAGTTCCTTCACCAGCCTCTTCTGGCAGCACAGACCTCCATAGCTGCAGACAGCAATTTCCTCAGCAAGTTCAGTCTCTGCTCCACCCCCACAGCAGATAAACAGCATGATGATGTAAATCATCAACTTGTAGAAAAGGGGTTTTAGCCATAGAAAGGTCATTTGACATTTGGGCATGCTAGCTGCTAAGCTATTATGCCTGGTACACACCATGCAATCTGATCTGATTTCCAATCATTTTTCTGATCGGTTTTATACAGACGTGATCAGAAAATCGATCAGAAATCAGATCAATTTGACCTGAAATCTGATGGGAAATTGCATGGTGTGTACACATTATATACATTAACTATGTTTATATCTATGCCTGGAGTTTGGGCTTGCTTGATGTCATGGGTTGGAAGTGCGATTGGGTCATGTGACTGCCACTGTGATGTCACAGAGCGGTGAGAGATAGAGATAGGCCAGGAATAGTGGGATCTGGACACGGCCGGATTGGACAGGTGACTTCTGTCAGACTTGGTTGGGGACCAGCCGGCCGCTCTCGGTCTTCGCACGCTCACGGCCGCTTTTAGACATGACATCAGTGGGGCAGTGTGAGCCATCGGGATGCCTTCGCCTGACACACAGGATGCCCAGCTGACAATGACAAATTTTCAGCCTCTTGAAGTGGCTTCTCCCGAAATGCCGAGCCATCTAAACCTGATCCACTTCAAGAGCCTGCGGAGAGTTTATGAGAATGGCAGCGGACACCCGATACGAGGCTGCTGAGGCCTCTGGGCCCGGAATGTATATTAGAGAGATCAGACTTGTACTAATAGTTCATGGCTGAAGCATCTGTGACATTGTGTGCCACATGGCCGCCTCTGCTAATAGAGACCTTGTTGCACTAACCCCTTGTGTGCCGGACTGGGGGTGAAGATCGCTCGTGTGAACCTTCGTCACATTATCAATAAGTCTGATATACAGCGTGTCAGGACACCTCTCACATTGCTGTCAATATTGTATTCTATATTTTCATGGGGCAACACTGAAGATACAATGTAAAGTAGTCAGTGTACAGCTTGTATAAATTTGCTGTAAATTTGTGTAAATTTGCTGCCCCATGAAAAGAACTCAACACCCAGCCATTAAAGATGAACTCCAGTGAAAATATTGTAATAAAAAAAGTGCTTCATTTTTACAATAATTATGTATAAATGATTTAGTCAGTGTTTGCCCATTGTAAAAGCTTTCCTCTCCCTGATTTACATTCTGACATTTATCACATGGTGACATATTTACTGCTGGCAGGTATGTCAGTGGAAGGAGATGCTGCTTGTTTTTTTGGCAGTTGGAAACAGCATGGTCCTGACATCCTCACACTGTGGGAGGGGTTTCACCACAATATTAGCCATACAGACCCCCCTGATGATCTGTTTGAGAAAAGGAAAAGATTTCTCCTGGGAGAGAAGGTATCAGCTACTGATTGGGATGTAGTTCAATTCTTGGTCACGTTTTCTCTTAATAGAGACCCAGAGATGGAAAAAAAAAATACCTCATCCACATGGACCGCTCCCACGCCGCCGTCCTCTGCCGCCTCTATCGCCGTTACCGAGTCCCGTCACTTCGGCCAGTCGACGCAAGCGCAATGCGCTCCCTCCGTACTGCGCAGGCCGGTGGGTAAGGCAGGCGCTAGCGAGACAGAGGGAGTCCCTGCGCATGCGTACAACTGGCCGCGTCCGGTAGAAGTTACGTGACCTGGTACCGGCGATAGAGGCGGCAGAGGACGGCGGTGTGGGAGCGATCCAGACGGATGGGGCAGAAGGAAGCCCCAGGTATGTATAAATCCATTTTTTTTTTGTTTTGTCTGAGTCACTTTAAGGGCCCGTTTCCACTGCTTGAATTGGGCAAAGTCTGCAGCATTTCCCCGCAAGCAAATTGCGTGGGGTAACTCCGCCATAGGGGAGAATGCTGCTGCCGTCCGAATCGCTTGCCTTAGCGATTGGCCGACAGTGCAGCATATTTCTGTGCGGGCAGCAGTGACTCCGATAGTTATGCATGGCACGTCTTCTGGGATTCGTCTGCCTACCCACAGACCAGGAAGTGCCGCCACGCGTCTCACAGCTGTATGCGGTGGCTAGTGGAAATGGGCCCTAATGTCTAAACTGCTGGCAACAAAAGTGAGTACACCTCTAAGTGAAGAAAGTCAACATTCTGCCCAAGTGTCAATATTTTATTATTTTATCCTTAGAATTTCTGGGTAAAGCGGATAAAGCAGCTCTGGATGTTTCTGATGATGGTCTCTTATCTGATGGATGATCTCACTAGCCTGTGACATCATGTGACCTGCGTGTCTCTCTGTCTCTGCAGATAAAGTGTACACACATGTCCTGGGCCGGCAGAAGTTATTCTATAGGGCACGCTATACGGGGACCCGGGAGCTGGAGTTTTTTGTGGAGGGTCTCCGATTTCCAGACGTGGATTTCAATGGTCTGGTGTCCATCAAGGCCAGCCTCCTGGAGAACCAGGCGGAGGTATGTCAGCTAAACCAATCATTCCAAATTGTTACATGAGTGGTTCAGAGCATATTTATTATTATGATTATTTATACAGCGCCATCATCTTCCATGACTTTGTGCAGAGTAAGAAACAAACAAGGGTACATAAAAATACAAACATTGGTACGTAATATAGAAGTGTAACAAACTGTTAAAGGATACCTTGGCACAAATATAAATTTGTGCCAAGGTATCAAGCATGCACGTGCCAGGCAGCTCCTGCACAGTCCACACTGACCCTCCCGGCCAGGAAGTAAGTCTGGGGGGTCGGTACAGAGTAACGTGGGGGAGAGGTGCGCTTGAGGAGAGCCCACTACACATGCCTGCTCCCTTCGTTTTTTTTTTTTTATTTATATTTCTGCTAAGTTCTCCTTCAAGCATCTTATAAGTTACAAGAAGAGAGTCCTGCCCTCACCAGTTTACAATCTAAAGTAGGGGTGCCAGCAACTTTCTGGCCTGCGGGCTACTTTAATAATTGCCAGGGCAAAATGATCTACCGTAACACCCCCCCCCCCCAAAGAAAAATACTCTTTGCAGAGCCCCCCCACCACAAACACACTTCCCAGCATAGACCGATGTACCCCCAGTATTTGCTGCCCCCACCACAGTGACGGACGCATAAAAACCCCTCAGTTGTGAACTCGTTAATACCGATATATTTTACAATCTTTTTTACACTTTAATAGTAGAATATCGGTAAAGTAACCAGTATTATACTATCTGGTTTCCTGTGCGCCCTTTTTTGACGTACGCCTTCACAGGCCCCCTGGCTGCTCTTCCTTCATGACTTTCAGTCTAGATTTAGCCTCTGGTGGTGGCATTTTGCATCTGGTAACTGATCCCGCTCATCACGTCTCTGCTGTTCCTGGCATCACTTTCCGATCTGTTTAGAGGCAAGTCTTGGTGCTAACAACCTAATTACCTTCTCTGCAGGGTGCTGAGCCCAGAGCCTCAGCGCTGTCATCTCCCAGCACACATGGCAGAATAGGGAGGCAGAGCATAAAAGGGGTCTCCGCCTCCCAGCACACGTGGCAGAATAGGGAGGCGGAGTATAAAGGGGGTCTCCGCTTCTCTGCAGGGTGTTGAGCCCAGAGCCTCAGCACTGCCATCTCCCAGCACACATAGCAGAATAGGGAGGCAGAGCATAAAAGGGGTCTCAGCCTCCCAGCACACGTGGCAGAATAGGGAGGCGGAGTATAAAGGGGGTCTCCGCCTCTCTGCAGGGTGTTGAGCCCAGAGCTTCAGCATTGTCATCTCCCAGCACAAATGGCAGAATACTAAGGTGGAGTGTAAAAGGGGTCTCCGCATCCACCCTCTTACTGCCCTCTAATTGTTGCTGTCCTGCAGCACATGATTCAAGTTGCTTCATGGAAGAACCTACAAGATCCCAGGTGTGAATGGGGAGCAGGTGTGTTATATTTAGTGTTATCACTCTCAGTCTGCTGGTCACTGGAAGTTCAACACCTAAAGGCAGAGAACTCTGTGAGGAGCCTAAAAAAAAAAAAGAATTGTTGCTCTCTATAAAGATGACCTAGGCTAGGAGAAGATTGCCAACACCCTGAAACTGAGTTGCAGCACGGTGGCCAAGACCATGCAGCAGTTTAGACATTACCGGCTGTGTGTTGAGCTATTTTGAGGTGGTTATAAATTTACACTGTTATACAAGCTGTACACTACTTAACATTGTATCAAAGTGTTATATCTTCAGTGTTGTCGCATGGAAATATACCCGTCACTCTGTGTTGTTTTGCAGGGTATTCCAGAGACACCAATCTTCACAGACGTAGTGACGTTCCGAATCTCTCCCCTCGTTCTGACCCCCAACACTCTGGATCCCATAGAAGTCTTCGTGTGCAGGTGACGGGTAGCAGGAGGTCGCTTTGTCACATTATTGTCCCATGTTAGGCTTATCAAACAGGTGAGAGCTGCAAACTCTACCACCTACAGGACAATTTATAAAGAAGGAAGACCAGATGTTCTCCAAACTCAACCACTCATCACATTAGACACTCTGGCCCAACATCCAGCCACTGCTATCCCTCCAGACTTGTATATCCAGCCTCTGCTATCCCCCCAGACCCCATACATCCAGCCGCTGCTATCCCTCCAGACTTGTATATCCAGCCTCCGCAATCCCTTCAGACCTCGTACATCCAGCCGCTGCAATCCATCTACACCGCCTACATCCAGCCAATGTTATTCCTCCAACTCTTCGTACATCCGGCTACTGCTGACTCTCCAGACCTCATACATCCAGCCTCTGCTATCCCTCCATAACTCGTACATCCAGCCTCTGCTATCCCTCCAGACCTCATACATCCAGCCTCTGCTATCCCTCCATAACTCATACATCCAGCCACTGCTATCCCTCCAGACCTCATACATCCAGCCTCTACTATCGCTCCATAACGCATACATCCAGCCACTGCTATCCCTCCAGACCTCATACATCCAGCCTCTGCTATCCCTCCAGATCTCATACATCCAGCCTCTGCTATCCCTCCAGACCTCATACATCCAGCCACTGCTATCCCTCCATAACTCGTACATCCAGCCTCTGCTATCCCTCCAGACCTCATACATCCAGACTCTGCTATCCCTCCAGACCTCATACATCCAGCCACTGCTATCCCTCCATAACTCGTACATCCAGCCTCTGCTATCCCTCCAGACCTCATACATCCAGCCTCTGCTATCCCTCCAGACCTCATACATCCAGCCTCTGCTATACCTCCATAATTTGTACATCCAGCCACTGCTATCCCTCCATAACTCGTACATCCAGCCACTGCTATCCCTCCAGACCTCATACATCCAGCCTCTGCTATCCCTCCATACCTCATACATCCAGCCTCTGCTATCCCTCCAGACCTCATACATCCAGCCACTGCTATCCCTCCAGACCTCATACATCATGCCTCTGCTATCCCTCCAGACCTCATACATCCAGCCTCTGCTATCCCTCCAGACCTCATACATCCAGCCACTGCTATCCCTCCAGACCTCGTACATCCAGCCACTGCTATCCCTCCAGACCTCATACATCCAGCCACTGCTATCCTTCCAGACCTCATACATCCAGCCTCTGCTATCCCTCCAGACCTCATACATCCAGCCACTGCTATCCCTCCAGACCTCGTACATCCAGCCACTGCTATCCCTCCAGACCTCATACACCCAGCCACTGCTATCCCTCTAGACCTCATACATCCAGCCACTGCTATCCCTCCAGACCTCATACATCCAGCCTCTTCTATTCCTCCATACCTCATACATCCAGCCTCTGCTATCCCTCCAGACCTCATACATCCAGCCTCTGCTATCCCTCCAGACCTCATACATCCAGCCTCTGCTATCCCTCCATAACTCGTACATCCAGCCTCTCCTATCCCTCCAGACCTCATACATCCAGCCACTGCTATCCCTCCAGACCTCATACATCCAGCCACTGCTATCCCTCCAGACCTCATACACCCAGCCACTGCTATCCCTCCAGACCTCATACATCCAGCCTCTGCTATCCCTCCAGACCTCATACATCCAGCCTCGGCTATCCCTCCATAACTCGTACATCCAGCCTCTGCTATGCCTCCAGACCTCATACATCCAGCCTCTGCTATGCCTCCAGACCTCATACATCCAGCCACTGCTATCCCTCCAGACCTCATACATCCAGCCTCTGCTATCCCTCCAGACCTCATACATCCAGCCTCTGCTATCCCTCCAGACCTCATACATCCAGCCTCTGCTATCCCTCCAGATCTCATACATCCAGCCTCTGCTATCCCTCCAGACCTCATACATCCAGCCTCTGCTATCCCTCCAGACCTCATACATCCAGCCTCTGCTATCCCTCCAGACCTCATACATCCAGCCTCTGCTATCCCTCCAGACCTCATACATCCAGCCACTGCTATCCCTCCAGACCTCATACATCCAGCCTCTGCTATCCCTCCAGACCTCGTACATCCAGCCTCTGCTATCCCTCCAGACCTCATACATCCAGCCTCTGCTATCCCTCCAGACCTCATACATCCAGCCACTGCTATCCCTCCAGACCTCATACATCCAGCCTCTGCTATCCCTCCAGACCTCATACATCCAGCCACTGCTATCCCTCCAGACCTCATACATCCAGCCTCTGCTATCCCTCCAGACCTCATACATCCAGCCTCGGCTATCCCTCCAGACCTCATACATCCAGCCTCTGCTATCCCTCCAGACCTCATACATCCAGCTTCTGCTATCCCTCCAGACCTCATACATCCAGCCACTGCTATCCCTCCGGACCTCATACATCCAGCCACTGCTATCCCTCCAGACCTCATACATCCAGCCACTGCTATTCCTCCAGACCTCATACATCCAGCCACTGCTATCCCTCTAGACCTCATACATCCAGCCTCTGCTATCCCTCCAGACCTCGTACATCCAGCCTCTGCTATCCCTCCAGATCTCATACATCCAGCCACTGCTATCCCTCCAGACCTCATACATCCAGCCTCTGCTATGCCTCCAGACCTCATACACCCAGCCACTGCTATCCCTCCAGACCTCATACATCCAGCCTCTGCTATCCCTCCAGACCTCATACATCCAGCCTCTGCTATCCCTCCAGACCTCATACATCCAGCCTCTGCTATCCCTCCAGACCTCATACATCCAGCCTCTGCTATCCCTCCAGACCTCATACATCCAGCCTCTGCTATCCCTCCAGACCTCATACATCCAGCCTCTGCTATCCCTCCAGACCTCATACATCCAGCCTCTGCTATCCCTCCAGACCTCATACATCCAGCCTCTGCTATCCCTCCAGACCTCATACATCCAGCCACTGCTATCCCTCCAGACCTCGTACATCCAGCCTCTGCTATCCCTCCAGACCTCGTACGTCCAGCCACTGCTATCCCTCCAGACCTCATACATCCAGCCTCTGCTATCCCTCCATAACTCGTACATCCAGCCACTGCTATCCCTCCATAACTCGTACATCCAGCCACTGCTATCCCTCCAGACCTCATACATCCAGCCTCTGCTATCCCTCTAGACCTCATACATCCAGCCTCTGCTATCCCTCCAGACCTCATACATCCAGCGACTGCTATCCCTCCAGACCTCATACATCCAGCCACTGCTATCCCTCCAGACCTCATACATCCAGCCACTGCTATCCCTCCATAACTCGTACATCCAGCCTCTGCTATCCCTCCAGACCTCATACATCCAGCCTCTGCTATCCCTCCAGACCTCATACAACCAGCTGCTCAGGTGTGATGTGGCTGCTCTGTGTCATATGGAGGCCGTCATTCTATCAGACATACTCACGCATTGCAGAATATTGTTTTGCAACATTTTATTAGCTGCAGCTTTATGCGATGTAGCTTTACATTTTCTGTCTTCTCCTCCCGCAGCGTAAAGGAAAATTACCTCTTCCTGAAGCTGATAAAGACGTTAGTGGAAGAGTCGGAATGTAAGATGCAGGTCTGCTTCGAGTACGTCAACCGCGGAGATCGCTGGATGCAGGTCTGTCCATCTCACTGTTGGTAACACAATTTTATTTGCAAGAAGGTAGTATAATCGGCACATATTGCACAAATACCATCACTAGTTCCGAGCAGGAGCCCAATAGCAATTAAATAGTGTTTGTAATGTGCACATCATTACCATAACTTCCATTGTCACACAACAGGCAAGCTATCACAACTTGTGTCGCTAAAACATCCAAGCTAGGGCTATTTCCCTGTTGGTGTCCATTTCACGGCTTACTGTGAATTGTAGGAAGATGCAGGATTCAGGCTTATCTATGCATGTGGTGCGAGTGGAAGTATGCTGTGTAAAAGCAAACCTGAAGTATAAATAAACATATGAGACAATTCATTGTATGTGTAGTACAGTTAAGAAATAGAACATTAGTAGCAAGGAAAATAATATCATATTTTCCAGTACAGGAAGAGTTAAAGAGAATCTGTACTCTAAAATTCTTACAATAAAAAGCATACCATTCTATTCATTATGTTCTCCTGGGCCCCTCTGTGCTGTTTCTGCTTCTCCCTGCTGCATTACAATTGCCATTTTTATCCAGTGTTTACAAAAAAAAGACATAGCAAGCAATAGGCTGAGAGTTCTTACAAGTGTGAGTCATACAGAGTGTGCAGGGGGCCTGGAGAGGGTGTGTATAGCTCCTAGCCAATCACAAGCAGCACAGCACATTCCAGCCTGACTGCCTCAGCCCGACAGAGCTGACAGAGGAGAGCAGTTTAGATCATATACCAGAGATAATACAGCCAATACAGCAAATAGGAAAGGCTGCCGTTAGACAGAGCACATTAGAACAGCTATAGGAACTTATAGGATAGAAGAAATAAGGATGAAAATTTTGTTAGTCTCTTTAAGAAACTTCAGTTGTTATCTATGCAAAAGAGTATCTCTGAGCTCTTAACCCAGCTTGGGTCAAAGACAGCCTTGTTTTTTGAAGCACTTGAAATGTACCTAAGGCAACATGTGGCAGGAGGAGATAAACAGGTGCATGTACAGTGCAAAACATATTAATAACCAGGCTGTTTTACTTGTTTTATTTTGCTGCCTGAAAGAGTTAATTTCTAGGCATGGAAGTGACAGCTTCTGTCTTGGGGGTACCATGTCAGGAATATAGTTACCCCCACTGACAAGCAAATTAAAGCCATAAAAGTTTTTTTCCTGTCAGAATACAACATTTCCCCTTCTATGCATGCGCTATGAGAGAGCCACGCCCACATTGCTATTTAGACGTGTCACTATTCATTCCATACTTCAGGTTTATACCCAAAAGTAGCTGTGTAATATGACATCACTGTTTACATCTCTACACATTTCTGTGCAGGATGAGATGGAGTTCGGATATATACACGCCCCACATCAATGCTTCCCAGTCGTACTCGACTCTCCTAGAGACGGAGGCCTGAAGGAATTTCCACTCCGACAGCTACTGGTGAGTTCACTGTGACCAATCCATGCAGCCTGTCCACTCACTAGTGACCAGTGACATCACTGAGAATGCAGCCTAGAGAATCACCATAGACCAGTGACATCACTGAGAATGTAGCATATCCACTCACTAGTGACCAATGACCTCACTGATAATGCAGCCTATCCACACACTAGTGACCAGTGACATCACTGAGAATGCAGCCTATCCACTCACTAGTGACCAGTGACATCACTGAGAATGCAGCCTGTCCACTCACCGGAGACCAGTGACATCACTGAGAATGCAGCCTATCCACTCACTAGTGACCAGTGACATCACTGAGAATGCAGCCTGTCCACTCACCGGAGACCAGTGACATCGCTGAGAATGCAGCCTGTCCACTCACTAGTGACCTATGACCTCACTGAGAATTTAGCGTATCCACTCACTAGTGACCAATGACCTCACTGAGAATGCAGCCTATCCACACACTAGTGACCAATCACATCACTGAGAATGCAGCCTATCCACTCACTAGTGACCAGTGACATCACTGAGAATGCAGCCTATCCACTCACTAGTGGCCAGTGACATCACTGAGAATGCAGCCTATCCACTCACTAGTGGCCAATGACATCACTGAGAATGCAGCCTATCCATTCACTAGTGGCCAATGATATCACTGAGAATGCAGCCTATCCACTTACTGGTTACCAGTTACATTGCTGAGAATGCAGCCTATTCTCTTACTACAGACCACTGACATCAATGAGAATGCAGTCTACCCAATCACTATAGACCAGTGACATTACGGAGTTCTACAATCACACTTGTCTGAAGTGAAATTTGACATGAGATAAATATACAGTACATACTGTATATTACTAGTTTAGAAATGGTCTAAAACCCCTTTGTGTTTTCCAGTACAACAAGTGTTTTAAAAAAAAAAAGCTAAAATTGTTATCTATGTAAATGAGCTTGTGGTGTTTAGCCAGATGTCTTGAAAAGTAAATATAAGGCAAAGTACGTTTATCTGGCTAAGGAAACACTGCTGATAAGATTTGGGTGCTATAAAGTCTAATTACTTCTGCTTGTTTTGCAGATGAATAAAGCAGATTTTACAAGGGGGTGCTGATAAGTTCCTGGCTTTGCCCCCTTCCAGATGAAATAGAGAAACGAGTGTGGGGCAAATGACGGCCCAATATCTTACTATGTTACTGCAAATACCAGGTGTTTGCAAATCTTAAGACTGCTTTCACAGTGGGACGTTACAGGCGCACGTTAGAGCAGCCTGTAACGCAGCCCAACTCACAGTAATGAAAAATCAATGGGCTGTTCACAGTGCCCACGTTGCGTTACATTGTAACGCTGCACAATCTATGAAAGTGCAGCATGCTGTGCGTTATAGGTGGTTTTAGCCGTGTTAAACTGTTTGCACATGCTCAGTAATGTTGTTTTATTGTTTTTTGTGTGCAGGAGAGGAGGAGGGGAGAGTCCGCTATTTTGCCTAGCCACATGGCTAATTAATATTCACTGCACTGCAATGCTGGTTCTCTTCCTGCTAGCAATGATTCATATGAATCATTCTCTGCCTGCTAGCAATGATTCATATGAATCATTCTCGGTTCTCTGTCTGCTAGCAATGATTCATATGAATCATTATCGGTTCTCTGCCTGCTAGCAATGATTCATATGAATCATGAATCATTCGCTGCCTGCTAGCAATGATTCATATGAATCATTCTCGGTTCTCTGCCTGCTAGCAATGATTCATATGAATCATTGCCGGTTCTATTGAACGAAAACGGCGCACAAAGATCCGCATAACGCCATGCGTTGCTTTAGGGGAACGTTATGCGACCTTAACGTCCCCTGCAACGCAACGTCCCACTGTGTAAGAGCCCTAAAATGGCTCCTTCTTTCAGTGAGAAGGTGTGATGAGCCACAAGTGTCAAGTCAGTTAAGGTGGCCATACATCAGGCGACTTGGGAGCCGATCGACTAATTTGATTCCATTATTATAATCGAATTGGATGAAAATCTGTGCCTCCAAGTGCATTACCGACCGACAATGCGACCAATTTGGGTACAAAAATTGGTTGCATTGTCGATGGCCCATGCTGCAAAATGTTGGGCCGACTTGCTCAATCTGGTGCATGGCATGCACTTTTGCAATGATAGATGAACGCAGCGAAACCTCCTGCGCTGTCCCCCCTAATGTTAAATGTTCCCTGCGCAAGGTTTACATTACCTGTGCGTGGCCTTCCGCTTGTCCCCACTGGGTTCTGGGATTCCTCCTTTGCATACTCGCGCCCCACGTGGTCTCCTAGTAAGGGCGCACATCTAACGTCACACGCACCCTCACTACGAAGCCACATGGGGCGCGTGTGTATGCAGAGGAGGAATCCCGGAGGCAGCGGGGGACAAGTGGAGGCCACGCACAGGTAATGTATACCTTGCACTGGGCACTTGGGGGACAGCGTGGGGGCAGCGAGGCGGACACAAGCGTCACAAGGCCAATCCCGGATCGATTTCAGCATGAAATTGATCGGGAATTGACCTGTGGTGTATGGGCAGCTGACAGATCTCTCTCATCAGATTTGATTAGATAGAGTGAGATTTGTCTCTTGGTCGAATCTACCCATCATCGCTAGATGGATGGCTGGCTTTACGGGCCTTCATGAAGTTTTTGTTTCTCCGGGGAAAGTCAGCAAAGGACATTCACACTGAGAGGTCACAAACACTGGGGAGAAGTGTCCTTCCTACAGCACTATCAAAACCTGCATATCTTGTTACATGACCGGGCTTTCACCAGTGAAGATGAGCCACGCAGTGGGCGCTCCCCAACCTTGACTGACCCGGCAACCTGCGATGATGTCCATGAGCTGATTATTGAGGACTGTTGAATATCCACAAGTAAGAGAACGGAGATGCTGGATACCACACAGGAGCATGTTGAGTTTATCACCACTATGCTAGACATGCTTTCAGTAAAGTGGGTGCCGAAATGTTTGATCAAAAGAAGGAACAAAGAGGTTTTGGCCCATTTTGGAGCTGCGCAGGACTTTGGGTTAGTGACTGAAGATGAAACCCAAGCTCCACGTGGGTCTATGATCCTGAACCCATAAAACCATCAAAGGAATGTCATCACAGTGGGTCCCTCGGCCACAAAAAGTCATTTTCTGAGACAAAGACTGTATTCTGTTGGTGGACTACCTACCTCAGGGCTTTAGTATCACCAGACAGTATTATGAGGGGCGTAACTAGAAGGGAGCAGCCTCTGCAGTAGCAGAGGGGCCCAGACCTGAGGGGGCACTGTCACAAGAGCCCTAGTGGTCTGACCGCACTTAGCCTTCTAAACGGTGCCAGCGCACAGATCGTGCGAACTCTGGTCGCAGTCAATGCGCCGGAACCGTTAAGAGATAGTCGCAGACAAACCACGAGGGCGCCTGTGAGATACGGGTAATTACAACGTACACACGATTCCACGGTATCTGCCACCACCACTGGTATGGGTTAGTGGACCCGATTTACTGACTGACTAGTCCTGCGAATAAAACGGTTAAACACACGGTATTCTGTAGAGCCAACAACAAACAAACAGTAGCGTATCTTCAGAGACCCGGGATCAGTTCTGTGTGTGCTGATAAGCAGGGTAGCGGACATGAATGACTTGGAGAAAGTCGTTTATTCACGCAATATAAATAATTAATATATACAGACAATTATTAAAATCACAATTATTAAGACAGTAATAGCCAGTATGAAATAAAAAGGGAGAAAATACTTATGGTTTGTGGAAATATGTCCTTTTGTGGGAAAATCAGACAGTTCAAGCAAAATGATTTCAAGTTCTTAAAGCTCTTGGTTTCAATCAAAGTTCAGCAGAATTCTTTGTTCCAGGTTACAGAAGATGCCAATCAAGATGGCCGCTAGCACATGTGTCCTTTTGTTTCAGAGCTTCATTCAAAGTTCAGCAAAATGGCCACCAGCCCTATGTCCTCTGGCTGGCAGCAGGATGTTCTCATCTGGATGGAATGGGAGGACTCGCAGCCCGCCTGCTGGCCAGGTGCTTTTGATGAAGCTGGTTTGGGGGTGTGGCAATGCCGGCCCCTCTGAGTCACCAACCAATGCCAGTCCATTCCCTCTGAGAGATTTTAGGGCTAAACTTATGAAATGCTGTAACTCCTGAACCATACACGTTATATTTAGGGGGGTAACAGCTTCATACTTGGTGGAAAATACAGATTAATATGATATCCGACATGGCTAGTGCAGCAGATCAGGGTCCTGGGTAGATTCATACCTGGGTTGTAGGGGCCCCGGGCCCCTCTCGACTGGTATCAAGAGATCCAGCATGACCCTACGGATCCAATGATACCGCTCTCATAACCACCCTATTTATTGTATTCTGTAAATGGGCAAAAGATTATATAGTACATTCATTTCTTCCTGCTAAGGCTGGAGCCAGGCTGACTGGAGTCCAGCTGTGTCTGCTTCTTGGGATCTCCCGCTATGAAAGGCCCTGTCGGCTCCTTCAATTAACATCTGAATGTGAGATCAGCTTAGACAAACTTTGAGTTTACACCTCTGGCTTAATCAGCAGTCACAGGGCCAGTCTTCCTGCCAGCTGCTAACAGGGGAAAAAAAACTGCCTATTTAAAAAACCAGGAATGTCAGTCTCTAAATCGCTGGCCTGACTACACTCACGGGCAATCGGCGCACTAAACCGATTGCGTTCTCGTTTCTCACGGCTGTTCCGTGACAGGCACCATTTTTACTACCCTTCCCTTCCTCCGATACAGGGGACTATTCTTCAGATCAGGTGTTTTTGTGGCTACACTTGTTATGGCCGTGAACGTCATGATAACCACACTTGTTTTATGACCCTTTTGAGATGGACCCCGAGGCCGTAAAGGGCACCAAGGGGAAGCAAGGGAACATTCGGGGACCCCATCAACGGTTTTCTGGGGGCCCCATGGATTGTAGTAAAGCCACTGAGTGTTATGCTAACCTCCTCCTCATTTTTTTTTCTTTTTTGCAGGACAATGCAACCTGCGCATGCGGCCAAAGTAATGGAAAGTTTGGGGGTCATGACATTTTCTCTGGGGGGACACATGGCTTGTTACACACTGGTGCTATCGTTAGTAGCGCGCATTACCGTCACACTAGTAGAGTACCGCAGGTTGCCCTAATAGTGTAACTCAGTGCTGGTAGTAAGGGTAATATTACTGCACATTCGCGCATCATGACTATTGTTTGGATCATGCAAATGTTTTAATGCAATGGATAGCGATGTAACGTGAGCGTGTGTGACAGGTGTGAGTGGGTCCGTATGGCAGCAGCGGAGTCCCCCCGCAGACTCGCATAGTTTCCTCCCTCTGGGGACTCCTCATCTCTCATCACACATGTGTGTTTCTATCTCGGCAGTTATCATGTTGTTGTGTCACTTTGTCATCATTCCTGTGTGTGATCCGTCATTGGATCTCTATGGCCGGCGGCCACGCTAATTGAGTGGTGTAAATTGGATTACGATGTGCTGATTTGTCTACGGAAACAGAAGATGCTCCAGATGTACTGTATATTGCTCATAAACAGCCACGGTGGCTAAAGGGGGCTCCCGACTGTGTGCCTAGGATGTCCCACTGATCACATCCCCTTAATGCCTCTCTGCTGGTGTCCGGAGGGCAGTGATGATTGGCCGAGCGTTGGTTCTGACATGCAGAGAGACAGAAGGACTCTTACCGTTGGCTTTATTACTTCATATGTAGATCCAGAATCCATCTCTGCAATCACAGTACAGGGCAACATTCCTAGCTCCTCTATCGGCCTCAAAGGGATCTGTCAGTAGTTCGCTAATATCGTCTGTGTTCCAGTGCTTCTCATATTCCTGAGAATAGGGAAGAAAATAAGACGAGAAGTATAACCGTGTCCTTAGCAGGAATTTGTTCCATAAAATTGTACCCATTTCCGTCGGTTGTTACACAAAGTACCCTGTTGTCTCCTGGCATTGCCCTTCCTGTAGATTGTTTCTAGGAACTTTCTCTTGACATCAGTGTGAGAACCTTTGTTTCCCCTCCACCATGGACCGATGGTTTTTAGCTACATTTGATGGGGTTTTTGCATGCACAGCCTGTGTTAGATCATCTAAAAGCATACATATGAAAACGGTGCCGGGAGACTTGGGCGCAGGATACAGCTGTTATGGCCAATCCTGCTTCTGCACAAGTCCGGGCCGTGTTAATTACTATTCCCCCTCCAGGCCGCCATGGATAGTGGGGGAATGATATAATTCGGCTTCCAGCGATTGCTGGAGGCCGAATTATTGTGTTTTTTAAGCAACTTCAGCTCCGTCTTCTGACGGTGCCGACGTTACTCACTGAGCGCTGCTATAGACTGATTCCCATTATAGTCTATGTCGGCGCTGGCTGCACCCAAATCTAGCAGCGATGAAAAGCACTGCTCCGCATCTAACAGTGGGTCGCTGTCAGGTGGCAAGGTCCACTTCTGTATGTATGCACCTGTCCCCTGACAGGTGGTCTCACATTATTCAGAAGAACACTGGAGAAGTGGATTGTATGATGGTGAGCTGCCCAGGCCCCAATGCTATAGGAAGCAGCCCCATAACCTCTCTACCACCATGCTTCGCAGTTGGCATTGGATGCTTCTGGTGGAACTCCTTTTACTACTTCTTTTGTTCTCCTCAAGTCTTCTTGTACTTTGGCTGAATAATGCTCTTTGATGATCCGTCCAGAAGGCATTTTCTGTTCTGATAAGGAGTCCTGTTTTCATGTTCTGACAAGGAGTTCATGGACAAACCTCACTAGCCCTGATGTTATTTCTGGATGGGAAAGGTTTCCTTCTGGCGCACGTCCAATCGAGATAATTTAGAAGCGGTTTTTGTATTTTGCTATCGATTGTGGGTGGAGCTAGGGACAATGGGAAAACTGTCAGTTAGAAATCTTCTCCACTTGTTGATCTTCCAGGGAGTGGAATGATTGATGTCTAACGGTGACCACATATTGCTCAGTTTGCGGCATTGATAAGCAGCCAATTGGATCATAATCATCCAATCTGGCAGAGATCGATGACAAAACATAGCTGCCCAAATCAATGGAAGTGATCGATCTGGCACACTGGAAAGATATATCTTGAAAAGTCTCGGTCGGATGTGCAGTGTGTGGCAGTGAGCATTGTGTAGGATTGAGCAGTGTGTACCAGTGAGCAGTGTGTGCTATGTAGTAAGTGTAGCATCCACTGGGTGATGGTTCTTCATATTTCACACATGAAGCCATGACACCTTGATCAGTGAGGCTTTGCAGGGTGGGTAGCATGGCTGCATCTTTTATGAATGTATAGGATGAATAGATAGACTGTCAGTGCATCCAATCAGTGTCACCCCGGGAATAATGTGGCGACTTCAGTAGCAGGGAATTTCCTGGGCTCCGCTGCCAGCACTTTGCAGGTTATGTTACACTTTAGTGGGGGATTAGTCGGGGTGTGTGTCATGGAAAGTGCGTGCGGAGGAGCAGCCAAGAGGCAACACGAGCCGGACTTAGCAGCTGCTGTAATCAGCCAGTGATGGATCATCCAGCCTCTTCTCCCAGGCCATGTCTCTTCTTACCGCCTCCTGTCACCGGCCTGGTGTAAAAGTGCCGAACGACTGCGTTCCCTCTGCACCGCGACGCCTCTGTACACCGGGGGGCCTGGAGTATGCACTGACCTCTTCTGCAGCGCTGTACAGAATAGATCGTCTGATCACTTAACTGTCCCTCAGAGGAGCTCACAATCTAAGACTGTATTGTAGTCAAGGCGAGAACACTAACCACTACGCCACCGTGCTGCCCTGTGTATAGTGGTGGCCATACATGATACAGCAGAAAACTTTTGATTTTCCTGTTTATTCAACCAAAGCGATCGAATCGAAAATAATATATATTTTTTTTATCAAGAAAAATGAACGATTATCCCATTTTATTGTACCATGTATAGGCGTCTTGCCTCCCTCTGTGTCCCGTCCTCTATAGGACATACCATATCTGAGATCACAAATGCATCATTTCCATGATCTCAGCACAACTTCGCTAAACTAAATCTAGAAGCGACCTGAGCTCTCTCATTATTTGTCTGCTGTGTATCACAGCTCTGTTCACTGACCTGATTATCACGTCTAGAGAGCTGCGGTCAAGAAAGGGGAGCGTGGCGGGTGCGTAGTGCACAGTGTGGGAAATAATTGCTTAATCTGCTACATGTGTCATATTTGCCATTTGCCCACTTACAAAGAAATGTTGGTAATATTTATAGTGGTTTTATTACAATGAAGAGAGATCTAATATCAGCCACAGATCCACAAACGGCACATTACAAAAGTTTAAATTGATTTGCAGGTCATTGAGTAAAATAAGTATTTGATCCCCCTACAACCCAGACAGAATTCTGCCTACCACTGCTGGGTTATGAGCCCAGTGCCACACACATTACAATCAATCAATCAATCAATCACAGACCTTTCTGATGACATGCAGTTCAATGTATAGCTATTATGTAATGTTTTATTCTGGATTTGTATCTGATATTCTGTCTCTCCATTAAAATGAAACCGTAACAAACATTACAAACTGTTTGTCTGCATCCGAACAAATTTAGCCGATGATTAAATCATGGTTTTCCCCACTGTAGATATATCAATGATAAATAGATATTAAAGCGGTTTAAAACCCTGACATAATCAACAAAAACATATTTTCCTACTTTTTATATGCCGTACGGTTATCATATTTGCATTTGTGCATAAGTATTATTATTCATTTTGAAAGTATAGGTTCCTGAAAGTACAGTTTTTTGCTTTGTGAGCTGACTTTGCATTTTATTAACTGGTTTTATTAATTGCTGTATTGCAGGCAGACATGCTTTCATTGTCTCTCTGTCTCCACTAGCTCCTGCACGGTCAGAGAATGTGTCACATTCCTCGCTTGATACATTTTAAGTAAACATCAAGATAACATTCTTTAAAGTTTGGATGCGTCCACATTTCACTGCACTGAACTTTCAAGCTCTGTGCTGGTCTAGTAAAAAAAAAAAGGTCAAATGCTGGTCTAGTAAAAAAAATGCTGGTTGCTTATAATATGCTGTAAATAATGTCTTAGAGCAAACATAAAATGCTGGGTTATATTCCGCTTGAAGGTGGCCATGAACGATACCATTAATCGGTCGATTGAGTGTCCAATTCAATTGTAATATCGAGCGGAAATTATTGTTTGTACCCACTAAGGCAAAGAGAGCTGCTATGCAATTTGATCAGATTAATGGAATCGACCCAATATAGATCGATTCCATCAATCTGATGGAATTGCATAGCAGCTTTATGAACAATTGTTTCCGATGGATATTCCGATTTGATGTGAAAAATCGATCATCCAGGGAATTGTATCGTTAATGCCCACCTTTAGATGGATGATGGATTGATATGAAGGTGGCCATATAGTCAACAATTTTTCCCATTGATATTTGGCCAATATGATTGCTCTGATCGAATCGGCTAGAATTCGGCACAGCAGGTGGCCTGATCAATCAAACGATTGAGTTCTGTCTGAAATCTGTTAAATAGCTCAACAAGTCCGGACGGAAAATATGCTGTGTGTGTGTCATACAGAGCAGCGTGCGGGGAGGCGGGGGAGCGGCCTGGGAGAGACAGAGCTGCCCAATGGCACTGGGGGAGGGGGGGGGGCAGAGAGCATCGCGGGGGGATACACAGAAGCATGTCCAGCAGCAGGGACCAAGCCTCTGTTGTCCCATCTACCCTCTTCCCCGCACCGCCTTGGATACACTTTAAAAGTTACCACACACCATACAATTTTATTTTTTTATTTAATTCAATGCAAGGGTTAAATCTGACCATACTTGTGTGTTACGTTTTTCCCAATTTATGAAAAAAAACGTTTTTTCTACCTACTGAAAAAAAATTGAAAACTCTGAGAAAATTGCTTGGGCCTACACATCAAGAAACTGACCATCTACCCTACACCATTCAATTTTCAGGAAGATTGTTCAGAAAAATCCTCCACTCCCGATAGACTTAAATACAGAAAAAAGGAAATCCATTCAGATTTCCCACTCAGATAAAAAAAAAAAAAGGCTTGCGATTTCTCTGATTGGTTTCATCAAATTGCTGTAAAACTGGATCGTTTTATTGTATCGTGTGTGTGTGTGGCCCCTTTTATATAGATAAATGGTAGATATTGGATATACATATAAAACATAAAATCAATCTTATTTTATTAAGAAAATGACTCTGTACAAGTATTAAGAATGGTCAGTCATAGTACGGAAGCAACTTGCCTATTTACCATGTACCGACCATTATGACTGAAACACAAAAAAAGCTGTGCTGCGATAACCAGCCGACAGGAAGGTGCGACCTGTAAATATGTGAATACAGCAGGCATGTCTGTGAGAGCTGCAGTCCATGTCTCAGGCCACGTATTTGGCCACTGTTGGTGGCTGACACACCTTTGTGGATTATAATGGCAGCTTCCTCAGAAGCCCAGCGAGTCCAGTCAGACTGGACTGAACATGCAGCACTGTGAGACAATCATGATTAATATCCATCAGAATATCAGGGGGGCCCAGATGGCATTGGGAACAGCGGTATGGATACAGGACAGTTTGTGGCATGGTTCAGGATGTGCGCTGTGCATTAATGCGTCTGGAACCACATGGAAAGCCATGCAGCCCTATTTCTGTGACCAGGGTAACACTTTGACCTGGAACGTCCAATAAAAGCACCTTTTTACAGCTATTACAGACTGCGGAGGGCAAAGCCTCTGTCGGAACTTTATTGTTGAAGTTGTTCATGAGAGGTTTGTCATGACTTCCTGTTATGTCACTGCCGACAGGAAGTGATGTTGTTTCTCTGTCTGGGACACTGACTGTGATAAGTAAGGTTGGGGGTAGAACTCACCTGCTCCACTTAACAGGTTAAACGTTCCGCAGTTTTCCTTTCTAATTATTTATTCCATTTTTTTATATCCTCTTGCATGTAGTGGCCAGAATAATGGAAACCCCATGTGGATTTATGTCTGCAGCTCAGTATTTATATAATGTGGATTATTCTCTTTGCAGGGACCAGATTTTGGGTACGTTACGAAACTTGCCATGTCGGAGAAGGTGAGCAGCCTGGACTCCTTTGGGAACCTGGAAGTCAGTCCTCCGGTGACCGTCGGCGACAAGAGCTACCCGCTGGGGCGGATTCTGATTGGCAGCAGCTTTCCCACGTGAGCATCTGATGGGTGTTACAGAGAAACTGTCACTAGGCTAAAGGTGGCCATACACTTATAGATTTGCAGCAGATTTGACCATCAGATTTCTGTCAGATGCCTGTCAGCGCTGCGTAATATGTTGGTGCTTTATAAATACAATAAATAATAATATATTGAATCTGACAGGAATCTATCTGATGTGTGCCACACACTAGGAACAGATTTCCAATAGATTTCAGAATTAAATATATTGGAAATCTGTTGAAAATCGATCTAAATGCATTATTGGACCATTAGCTCCAATGCAACTCTATGAGCAGCAGATCAACCTAGATTTTCCATCCTGTCAGATCAAATTGATCGAAATCGGCCACAAATTGAGCGATCGATAGATTTGATAGAATCGATTGATGGCTGAAATCGACCTGTGTATGAGCCATACACCCATACACTTATAGATCAGCAGCAGATTCAACTATCAGATGCCTGTCATTTCGAATCTGAAAGGAATCTATCTGATGTGATTTCCAATAGATTTCAGAATGAAATCTATTGAAAATTGATTGAAATGCTGTGTTGCACCATTCGATCCAATGCAACCCTATGGGCCATCGATCTGCTGCCAGCAGCCGATCGACCCAGATTTTCTGTCCAGACCGAGCAAATCAATCGATCTGCCGATCGATTATGGTTTCTGCTGCATTGATTTTCTAGCCGATTTGATCAGAACTGTAGATCAAGCTAAAATCGACCAGTGTATGGGCCCCTTTACACCTCACCTAGGCAACTCAGTACCCGTCTCCCGAGTTTATGAGACACCTGCAGAGCACAGCGAGACCAACGTATCATTAGAGAGTCTATTGTTTTCAATACTCAGCTATAGGGCATATCCTGCAGCAATGTAAATCTTCCCCTCCCCCTCACCACCACCCATATGCCTCTATAGAGAGCCAAGTCCCCTCTATAAGCATTAAGCACACATTTGCCACAGTCCAGTCTCTGATCGCACCATGCGCACGAAACTGTAGTGAAAAGAACGTTATGAATAAAAAAAAATTTTTTGGTTTTTTTTTTTTACAATATTCATTTAGAAATGTAGTCAGTGTTTGCCTATTGTAAAATCTTTCCTCATCCTGATTTACGTTCTGAAACTTGTTACAGGTGGCGACAACTTTAGTCCTGTCAGCTGATGTCTGTGGAATGTTTGTTTACTGAGAGTTACAAAGCCAGTAGAAAATATACCTGGTCATCCAGAATGCTCCCCATGGCAAGGCCTAAATGTCGAATCCTATTGGTGGGCCTTGAGAGTGGCCACAACTGATCTGGCGATGAGATGTCCAATCACAGGCTTTCTTTACTTCAGAAGGCTCACCCACAGGAAGTGGTAATATGGCATTGGTGGATGTCCAATCGTTTTGATTACCACAGAGCTCCAAATACCTACCTGACGTCTCTTCCTGGCATTTCAGTCGGGTCCAGATTTGGGTTTTCCAGACATCCGAATATTTTGCTCAGTTTGGCCAGAGTGCTCTTAAACTGAACTGGGCAATTGTTTGGAGTCATTAATTGAGAGCGCAGAACTTAGAGAAACCGTGACCAAGAATTGGACTTCATCCCAATCAGTAGCTGATACCCCCTTTCCCAGGAGAAATCTTTACCTTTTCTCAAACAGACCATCAGGGGGCGCTGTATGGCTGATATTGTGGTGAAACCCCTCCCACAGTGTGATGTCAGGACCATGGTTCTGTCATCACACTGTGGGAGCCTTGTGGTATTGGGGGAAATAACAGCTGTTTACAGCTGTTTCTAACTGCCAATAAAAGCAGCATCTGCTTCCACTGACATCACCTGCCAGCAGTAAAACTGTCACCATGTGATAAATGTCAGAATGTAAATCAGGAAGAGGAAAGATTTTACAATGGGCAAACACTGACTAAATCTTGTATACATAATTATTGTAAAAATGAAGCACTTTAAAATTTTACCGTATTTCGCGCCGTATAAGACGCTCCGGAATATAAGACGCACCCAGGTTTAGAGGGCAAAAAACAGGGAAAAAAATATATAAACTAAACCTGGTGCATCCATATTTCAGGAGTGTCTTATACATGACCTCCCCCAAATGGTGTCCTCCTGTGTACCTCATGTGCCCTCTTATCTCACCCTGTCTACCCAAGTTGTCCTGTGGTCTCCCCTGTGTCCTCTGATCTCCTCCCTGTGTCCTCTGGTCTCCCCCGTGTGTCCTCTGGTCTCCCCCCTGTGCCCTCTGGTCCCCCCCCCTGTAGTTACCCCGTGGTCTCCCTTGTACCCTGTGGTTGCCCTCCTGTGTCCTCTGGTCCCCCCTGTGCCCTCCCCCGTGTCCTCTGGTCCCCCCCTGTGCTCTGTGGTTGCCCCCTGTGTCCTCTGGTCCCCTCCTGTCCCCTGCGGTTGCCCCCGTGTCCTCTGCCCCCCTGTGCCCTGTGGTCACCCCCCGTGTCCTCTGGTCCCCCCTGTGATCGCCCCGTCTCCTCTTGTTTCCCTCTGTGGTCCCCCCTGTGTCCTCTGGTCCCCCTGCTGTGTACTCTTGTCCCCCCCTGTACCCTGGGGTCACCCCCCTGTGTCCTCTGGTCCCCCCTGTGGTCGCCCCCCTGTGTCCTCTTGTCACCTCTGTACCCTGTGGTCCCCCCTGTGGTCCACCTCCTGTGTCCTCCTGTCCCCTGTGGTCCCCCCTGTGGTCGCCCCTGCTGTGTCCTCTTGCCCCCCCCAGCGTCCTCATGTGTCCCCGCTGGCCTGGCCTGCCCCTCGCTTTTGTCTCCGGTCCCCCGCTTAGGTCTCCAGGTCCCCTGCAGTCAGCGGTAGCAGCTGAGCTTACCTCCTCCATGTGTCCCCGCTGGCCTGGCCTGCCCCTCGCTTGTGTCTCCGGTCCCCCGCTTATGTCTCCGGGTCCCCTGCAGTCAGCGGCAGCAGCTTACCTCCTCCATCTTGCCCGCGGCGATTGAAGACATCCGGCTTCCTCTAGTGCCGGCTACTAATGACGCGTCATTGATGACGCGTCATTAGAAGCCAGCACTAGAGGAAGCCGCATGTCTTCAATCGCCGCGGGCAAGATGGAGGAGGTAAGCTGCTGCCGCTGACTGCAGGGACCCGGAGACATAAGCGGGGGACCAGAGACAAGCGAGGAGCAGGCCAGGCCAGCGGGGACACATGAGGACGTTGGGGGACACAGGCAGGGAATCCCCGATGGCGGCGGGTCGTATCGGCAGGCGCATGGAAGTCGGGGATTCCCTGCCTTTGCCATATAAGACGCAGGGACTTTTTCTCCCCATTTTTTGGGGAGAAAAAGTGCGTCTTATACGGCGAAAAATACGGTAATTACATTATTTTCACTGGAGTTCCTCTTTAAGGTCCCCCTTTGATTTAAAGTCGCCACTTGGTTGGCTGGGTCCATTACTAGCTGACGTTCCTCTTTAGCCAAATATATAAGATGTAATGATTGTGAGTGCTGGATTACATTAAAGTGGACCAGAACTCCTCTCTGCTCTAAAAGATATGAAACAGCATAATAACCTTTAAAGAAAAACATTTTTGTTACAGCTGATACAAATTTTAAAATAGATCTGCAGTGTGTCTGCTTCCTGCTTTCATGGAAGCAGATCTAACGTTAACAGCCTGTGCTTATAAATGAGAATATCTGCCATCTCTGCCATTGGCTGTCATGTGACACGGGGAGAGATCAAATTACAACTTGTGCTTAGTCACAGATGAGAGGGAATTAGTCAGGCTAAACTCTTTAAATACATACAGGGTTCATGTCTCCATGTTTTCCTTCTGTCATGTAAGAGTTCAGGTCCACTTTAACAGCCCTGCAACTGTCACCTTTAATAATGCCCAGTATTTCTGTCACTGGAGGTGAGGTTATCAGAGGAGGTGTATGAATGAGTGTAATGGGGGTGTTCCTGGTCCCGGGGGCGTGTCTTCTCCGACCCCTATCATTGCTGCGGACGTCCATCAGGTAACTCTAGCATGTCAGCTGTCTCATGGACTGCAGTAAACTCGCTGTGGCTGCGGAGCGCTGAGTGAGCAGAGCTATTTGTGGGGGGCTCTCCTGTTACCCTAGAATGCCCCCTGCTGGGAGCACGACTGACACGCGGATCATGTGAGGTCAGACCACGGATGGACGTTACCTGCCGAGGTGTCACATTGCAGGATCGCCCTTGCATGACTCTCATGTCTTCCGATGTACATCATTCATTATACACCATTCAGGCAGGGTGACGTATTGGTGTGCGATGACCTATGTCAGTGATCTGCAAACTTGACTCTCCAGCTGTTAAGGAACTACAAGTCCCACAATGCATTTGCTTTTATGAATCATGACTGTGGCTGTCAGACTCCTGCAATGCATTGTGGGGCTTGTAGTTCCTTTAAGGGAACCTGTACTGAGTAAAATTATTTAAAATAAACACATGAGGTAACTTCAAATGAACATTACATAGTTACCTTGCCATTAGTTCCTTCCAGAAGCTCACCATTTTCTTCTGACAATGATCCCTTCCAGTTCTGACAACATTTTGTCAGAACTGAAATATATCAGTTGCTGTCAGTTATAGCTGAGTGGACAACTGATGTGCCCGGTAATGTCCATGTTTCCCTATGGTTCAACTGGGTGATGTTACAGTTTAACAGTGTGCTGACCAAAAAGCTGTTATGGGGTAATGGCCATTTTCAAAATGGAGGACGGAGAATTCCATTGATCACAGTGGAAAAACAGGACACGAGAGAGGAGAAAAGAGACTGATGAGTAGACTACACGGGAGGTAAGTGTGACTGGTGTATGTTTATTTTGACTTTTTTAATTTTTAGTTCAGGTTTTCTTTAACACCTGGAGAGCCAAGTGTGCAGATCACTGACCTATGTGATGTCCCTATTAGGGGTGCTGATTTGAATTCTTCAGAATTGAAATTTCCGCCTTTCTGATCGGAGTCTGGAAAATGGAAATTGGAAATCTGATTTACCACAACTCACAGCAGACAGAATGTGGAGAAGATGGATTCCACAAAAGGTCTACTAGCTAATATCGCTGCCATGTCCTGTATATCATTACCCCAGCGAGAGACCTGAACGAGGGCCCGGCAGCGGAGAGAAGGGGACGCAGAGTCTTCCCTCTTCATTGGGGAGTATCTAACTTTGCTTTAATGATGGTTACTGTTGTCCTTTTAAAGAGACTCTGTACTGTAAAAAAAATCCCTCTGGGAGTACTTACCTCAGGAGGTGAAAGCACCAGTGTCCCAATGAGGCTTCCCTGTCAGCTGTAGCTGTGGGGAATCCATTGCTGGCTCCCCCGACAAGCAGGAGATTTATTTACCTCTCCAGGTTCCTGCTCAGGCACACTAGCGGTTTTTCGTTCGGCCTAGGCGGACATAGCTGTGCCCGATCGTATCCGCTCTACTGCGCAGGCGCAAAAGACTCGTGCCTGCGCAGTAGAGCGGATCGTTCGGGTTCAGCTATTTGCGGCTAGTGTGTCTGCGCAGGATCGTGGTAGGTAAATATTTACCTCGCCACTATTCCGGGGGTCCCGGCAGGGCAACTGAGGGACGGATCCTAACGAGGCTTCCCCCTTCCGAGGTAAGTACCCCCAGGGGCACTTTTTTATCATACAGATTTTCTTGAAGCTTTGTTTTGGAAAGTTGACCGATTGGAGCCTGATTGGGTATGGGTGGCGCGCTGACGCTGTCATCGATTGGTTGGTTGCAGGGAATCGCCTTGCATCAAATAGCACATTATGCGCATTTTCATCAGATTTCAGCATGCGGGATCCCATTGGTAGTACGATTTCTGGTAAATGATCGTATTTTATATCGGATTACTCAGATCATATTGTATGAAAATAATTCAGGATGGATTAAGCCTACCAACTTTTCTAAGACGTTATCGATTGTTTCCTGGTCCATCAGTGTGGCAGATTGTTACATCGATACAATCACGACTGGTTTTGATGCTGGGAATAGTCTGGATTCATTAATGTGAGTTGATAAAACACGATCTTATATTTTGATCTGAATAATCTCATCGAAAGTACGATTGTTTACTAAAAATTGCACCATTGATGGTCACCTTAGATGTGATTGTAATGAATTTCTGCAGTGTAATAATTCTAATGCCTCTCTTGCACTCGTATGGTAAATGATGGTATCATCGGGCCACAATTGACCCATGTGTGGATATCTTAGCGGCACACGTTTTTGATGGACATAAATTGGTGGATTGTGGAGCAATTATACAAATGGCCGATTCTCCCTCATTGAGAAGTAATGAGGCATTCGATATCGGTGTGATTCCTGCTAGGATTGCGATCACGTCTCATTGGTCATCTCGTCTTTCTTCTGCAGAACCTCTGGTAGGCGGATGATCAAAGTGATCCGCGATTTCCTCTCCGCCCAGCGGGTCCAGTCCCCCATCGAGCTCTACACTGATTGGCTGCTGGTGGGTCACGTGGACGAATTCATGACGTTTGTTCCAGCGCCAGACAGGAAGGTGAGTCCGGCCGTGTGTTGTGCATATATCGATCATACGTGTTCAGTGCTGCCACCTGCTGGGAAACCCATCCATCGTTGCTGGATCCTCACTACACACAGCTATTGACAGGGCAGTTTCTAGGCTAAATTGCTCCCAGGGCAAGAGTGTAAAAGTTGCGCCCCCATGAACTCGAGAACGTTATGCGTGATGTGGTATTTAGGCTCCCAGGATAGGTATCCAGGTAAAGCTGCCTCCAGTATAAGTACCGTAGCCAAGTATTCGTGCTCCCAGTGCAGGAAGCCAGGTATAGGTGCCCCCAGTTTAGGTAGCCAGGTATTGGTGCCCCCAGTATAGGTAGCCAAGTATAGGTGCCCCTAGTGTAGGTTGCCAGGTATAAGTGTCTCCAGCATAGGTAGCCAAGTATAGGTGCCCAATATAGATTAGCCAGGTATAGGTGCCCGGGTATAGGTTAGCCAGGTATTGATGCCCCAGTATAGGTTAGCAAGGTATAGGTGCATCAGTATAGGTTAGCCAGATATATATGTGCCCCAGTATAGGTTAGCCAGGTACATATGTGCCCCAGTATAGGATTGCCAGGTATAGTTGTCCCAGAATAGGTTAGCAAGGTATAGGTGCCCCCAGAATAGGATAGCCAGATATATGTACACCAGTATAGGATAGCCAGGTATAGTTTCCCCCAGTATCGGTTAGCCAGCTATGGGTGCCCCCGTATAGATAGCCATGTATAGGTGCTCACCACAGGTTGGGGGATTACAGTGAAGGAGGGGGGAGCAGCGGTGCACTGGGACTCAGCCTACTTCCTGTTTATTGTACGGTAAGTAGTGTGCGGCTCTGGAGAGAGAGCAGCCTGGCAGCACGTGATCCCTGCATGAAGCCTGGAAGGTAAAGCCCCTTGCCGCAGCCATACATTTCAGTAATGGAGGGGGGAGCATGGAGGGGTGGACCCAAGGAGATGGGAGGACCCAAGGAGAGTGAAGGAGGAATCGCTTCTCTTCCTCCCTGTGGCTAAGTCCCAGAGTGCTGCTGCTCCCCTTCCTTCACTCGCCCTGGGCGGATACCAGCCTGGCCCGTCCCGAGAAACGGGGCTGGCTATTGATACTAAGTAAAGCTTGTGTGCAAATTTAATGCAGTTTAGAACTGAACCAATCAAAATCAGCAGGAAATATATTTGATTGGAGGAATTGCAAGCTGAATACAATTTGCATGCATTCTTCATATCTCATTGGCTGTCTGTAATTCTCACTAATGAAAAAAACGAAAGAGACACTTCTGCTTCATAGTTACATAGTTAGCGCCTGAGCCCACTGCTGTGTTTATAAAAAAGAATGCATAGAAACACCTGCAGTTTTATAAGTGTTTTGAAACATGGTTAAATGCATTTTAACGCATTAAAAAGCTTTAAAAACATTTTATAAACAAAGCCATGGGCTCAGGCCCATAAGCCTCGTTCATATTGGGTGCGTTGAGAAAAGTGTAAAAGTGCATGATAAAAAGCGCATATGTTTGTGTGTGCGTTTCAGTGCATTGCGGTGCGCTTTTTTAAACATGTTTTGCTTATTGTAGCAGTTGTCAATAAAGATTTGTTTTCAAAAGAAAATGTTTTTTTTTATTTAGGGGTAAAAAAAGAATGTGTTTCTATGCGCTAAAAAAAGTGCACCCATTCATTGCATTGATGTGCGCTTTACAGCTCAACGCAGAGAAATGCATGCAGCACTATGTTTTTTTAACGCTGCTCAGCCTAGCACATAGATGTCAACCAGGCACATTAAAGGGGCACTATGGCTAAATTCTTCTTATATTCTCATTTAATATAAAATATGTGCAATTGTAGCAATGTGTAAGACTTGTATTGTGGCTGAATAAAACTCTGCTTCAATATTGCTTTACCCTAAATCAGTGCTGGAGTCCCGTCGCCAGAGAAAGCTAAGCGACGCTGAACCAGCACATTCCATTCTGCAGGAGGAGGCTGCCTTATCAGTCGTTTCATCTGAAGTTGTAATCTCCCCCTTTGATGTATCAGGAGAGGTTTCACCCAACGTCTAACTGCACATTAGTGCTGTTACAGCTCCTCTGATCTGCCGTAATGCTGGGTACACACGATGAGATTTCCCGTTCGATTCACGGATCGATTCGATTAAATCAAACATGTTCGATTGGATTTCGATCGATTTTTTTCATGATAGGTATGCAAAATCGACGGAAAAAACTATCGAAATCCAATCGAACATGTTTGATTTAATCGAATCGATCCGGGAATCGAACGGGAAATCGCATCGTGTGTACCCAGCATAAGTCTCAGGACAATGACTTACGGCTCTGATGAAAAAAATGCTCCCCGCTGAGGCCCCCCTTCAGAGAAGCTGGCACAGGCAGGGTCACCACTTGTCAGTTGCCATGGAGACCAGCTTCTCTTATTCACAGGATTCCAGCATCTTGATTCAGCACACGCAAGTGCTGTGTAGTCAGTGTCCTGCTTGTGTCTCTGAAGGGGGGCCTCAGCGGGCAGCATTTTTTTCATCAGAGCCGTAAGTCATTGTCCTTAATATCGGCCAGTCTGATGGTCAGTGAAATCCAGATCCAGTTTGTAAATTCATTGAACAAACGTTTATCAGATTGGATGTACAATTTGTAGTGAAAGGCTTGGAACAGATCAGATTGTGCAGTGTGTGCATGGAGTTCAGAACATCCGACTCTTTTAGTAAAGACGGTGTGTGCTCCTCTGTGGCAGCCAATCAGATTGCTTATTTCAGTGTGAGGATTGGATGGGGGAGGGGTCTCTGGTTATTCTCACCCCTCTGTTCCTCTGCAGGGATTCCGCCTCCTGCTGGCCAGTCCAGGCATCTGCTTCCGAATCCTGGCTGAGAAGAAGCATGAAGGGCACGGAGACGTCACCATGTTCCAGGGTAGGTGGCCAGGGGGCATCCTAGCTGTGACATCACTTCCTGCCAGTTTTCACCTCACATCCACTTCCCACCTCTCAGTTCCTTAGCTTTTCCTTATGCTCCACATCAAGCTGCAAGCCCTATTTATGGCCAGAGTCTATGGTTTTCACTCAATTAGGTCTAGTGTGGGGGTGGTCGATAAGGCACAGCTATGAGGTAGTGATAATCCCCCTATAATCTAGAGACCCACTCCAGTAACCTGGTGCCCCCTTGTGTTACTGCAGGACTGAAAACCGAGAGATGGACCATCACCAAAGTCCTCTCTACGGACGCTGTTGTGAGGGAGAACCACTACGCTCAGGTGAGAGGATGGCTGGTCCATGTTGTTCTACATTACAAAGCTTGTCGACTTACGACCCCTTCTTATTTGGATTCTGAGTAATTTCCTTTTAATTGTAAATTTCTAATTTATATGTGTGTGTGTCGTACCGTCAGCCTTGGTAATTCCCACCCCTTCCTGTCTCACTGCGCTGCTCTCATTGGCCACCTGTCACCCTCTCTGGTCAAGTAATGTTGGTGACAGGATTGGTGGGAACCAGGAAGAAGTCATCGCTATATACATACTAAATAATAATCAGTCTTCGTTTATCCTAGTACAGATCTTCTTGTAGGAGCCCGGGGCTTGCCTAACGTCTGGGATTTGTGCGTTTGCTGTGTATTTGTGCTTGATGCTCATAGCGCCAGATGTATTTCCTGTTACTCCCTAGTTGTGTTGCTCATCACGACCTCATGATCACAAGCTGTTTTTCCTGATCACGAGGTCTGATTCCAAATTCGTGATCGCCTCTCAATCATGGATTCAGTTCTGAATGCATCTGTGATTATGGTCCAAATCCGGATCGTGATCACGGACCATGATTATTACCTGAAAACCTGCCGACTTTAGCGGTTAATAGCAAAGCCCCCTTACATGATATAATTACCAAATTTGCAGGATATGTTAAAGTGGATCCGAGGTGAACTTTTACTCATTGCATAATTGTGTTCCTTTGCTATTGTTTATAGGTCATTTCTCAAGCCAAATTCTTTTTTGTTTTTATACTCTAATTCCCTATAAACTAAACAAGCCTCGCCCATAGCTTTTCAGAGAGCCTTGACATTTTCAGACAGTAGCAAGGGCTCATGGGAGCTTAGTCTGGGCAGGAGGAGGGGGAGGTATTACTAGCCAGAGGTTTCAGAGGCAGTGGGGAGGAGGGGGGTTAGGTTTTTTTCACAGGCTGAGCGCTGTAGATGCAGATAAGCTTGCCTGTGTGTAATGTTTACAAACATGGCTGCTGACATTGTATCACAGGAGGAAATAATCATATTCTATTGAAGCTGTTTGCAGCTAGATTTGCTGAGTAAACTATCTAAACTTTAGCTTAGATATATAGACAAGTTACTTGTTATAGTTTGTTTTTCATCTTGGATCCTCTTTAAAGAGAGTCTGAAGCGAGAATAAATCTTCAGACCTCATAGATAGCAGGGGCATGTGTGCCCCTGCTAAACCGCCGCTATCGCGCCGCTAAACGGGGGTCCCTTCACCCCCAAATCCCCTCGGTGCAGCGGGGGAGCGCTTCCTGGTTGGGGCAGGGCTAACCGCCGCAGCCCTGCCCCACACGCTTCTGTCAGCGCGTATCTCCGCCTCTCCCCCACCCCTCTCAGTCTTCCTTTACTGAGAGGGGCGGGGGAGAGGCGGCCATGCGCCGCTGATAGACGCGACTGGAGGCAGGGCTGCAGCCGTTAGCCCTGCCTCCAGGAGCAACCAAGTCTGTGACCAAGTGTTGCTGTGGGGGTGAAGGGACCCCCATTCAGCGGCGCGATAGCGTCGGTTTAGCAGGGGCACACATGCTCTCTTTAAGTAGAACAAGGGGAACATTTTTTTTTTTTTTTTCAAAAAGACCTTATAGTTTTTGAGAAAATCAATTTTAAAGTTTCAAAGGAAAAAAGTATACATTTAAATGCGGTAAATGAACGTTAATGTAGCAAACCTGACGGTAGTGTAATTTTACATATGTCACAAGAAAGAGCAATGAATTTCATGATGGGGTTTACAGGGGGTCCATACGCACCCTGAAAACCTCTCTGGAGCCGCAATGCTTTGGCCAGGGATCGCTATACAGCAGCAATATGGCCGTATAAAGATCCCTGGCATCTTTTCCTATTTTTAAAGGAGTCATCAGGCAATCTATAATAAAATGAGTGGTACGTACCGGGGGGTTCCTCCAGCTCCAAGCTCCCAGTATGTCCCTCGCCGCAGTTCTGCCCGCAGCCGGTCGCCGTAGGTCCGTCCCGGTCCCCGGCGATGATGTCTGCGCCTGACGTCTGTGCCTGTGCATTCCGCTCCGGCCCACGTGGCGGTGATTGACAGCGCCGCTCACACAGGCGCGGTACAGAGCGACCTGGAGGTGGAGCCCCGGTCTGCATGGTCCATGGTATGGGGGAACTCCGGGGGAGAGGGGCGGCCAAGCCTTCCCCTCCCCTTGGAGCCCTCGTCCAATCCATGAAAAAGGGGCTCTTCCCCACCTCCGGTGCCCCAAGAGGAGGTGGGGGCGATAACTCCCTGGGGGAGGGGGGTTCATGGTGGCATCTGGGAGTCCCCGGTAAGAAGGGGACCCCAGATGCCCACCCCCCTCCCAGGAGAAATGAGTATAGGGGTACAAAGTACCCCTTACCCATTTCCACAAAGGGTTAAATGAAATAAAAACACAACCACGACAAAAGTCCTTTAATAATCTTAATTAACCAGAAATGCTTACCTGTACCTTTAAAAAAAAAATGTTCCCACGCCAATATCCTCTAAAGGTCCCATGCCAATATCCTTTTATGTTGCGATCTTCATTAAGTTGATTGAAGATCGCCGGCCGCCACCACACATGCCACCCCCGCCAAACTGCTCTCAGCTATACGAAGTATACTTTACTACTACTACTTAGTATAGCTAAAAGCGCTTCATATGCGGATACTGTACCGCCGGCTCCCGCTGCCCTCCCTGCCTTTCATGCCTATCACCCTCACCCAGGCTGGCACACCCTTCTCCTCCATAGCAACAGGATGCTGGCCGGGAGGCCAGCAGCACATCTGTACAGCATCGAGCTGTCACCAGAGGAATCTGGTCCTGATGTCTTTGGGTGACAGAATATGACACTGTGGATGCATAATCTCAGATGTTATATGCAGGGGACTTTCTGTTCCCACATACACTAGTACATATTCAGTAAGGAGTGTTTGGGCAAGACTCAACAACACTGCAGGGTGGCCCCTAGTGGCTGTAGCTCTCAATCGCTTTGAGTCGACCAGGAGAATAGAGTTATACAAATGTTAGAATTATTATTATTATTATACACCAATCACAGATTCACAATTGCCACAAAAACAAAGTCAACAAGAGGTCTATTAACACTCAAAGGCCCTGATTTGCTAACCTGCGGTAAGAGTGTAGCACACAGGGAGTGCCTGGCAACTTTTTTTTTTTTTCCTACTGCTGGCAGCATAGCACTTGTCGCCTAATTAGCATGACACGCATTACCTAAGTCACCTAGGTTACCTGTGCTTCGTGCTAATTAGGTGACAGTCATTATGCTGACAGTGGTGGTAGTGGTAAAATTGCTGTGCTGCCTGTGCAGTGTGTCAAATCTGATTAGGCCTGTGCTGGGGATGGGCCAGCAGAGATGGTGGGAGGGCTGGGGACGGGTCGGCAGAGGTGGTGGGAGTGCTGCAGATGGGCCGGTGGTGGTGGAGGGAGGGCTGGAGATGGGCCGGCGGTGGTGGAGGGAGGGCTGGAGATGGGCCAGCAGAGATGGTGGGAGGGCTGGGGACGGGTCGGCAGAGGTGGTGGGAGTGCTGGGGATGGGCCGGCGGTGGTGGAGGGAGGGCTGGGGACGGGTCGGCAGAGGTGGTGTGAGTGCTGGGGATGGGCCGGCGGTGGTGGAGGAAGGGCTGGAGATGGGCCAGCAGAGATGGTGGGAAGGGCTGGGGGTGGGTTGGCGGGAGGGCGTGGGGGACAGGTCTGTGTTTCAGCAGTGATGCATTGTGGGAGACATCATATGCTCACTCCAACCTGAATAATGGGAGGTGGTGGGAGGGCTGGGGGAGGTGTTGGGTGGGCCAGGGAGGGGCCAATGGATAGGGTGGGATGGCTGGGGACGGGCTGTCGGAGGTGGCAGGCGGGCTGGAGCCAGGGAAGGTGGTGGGAGGGCTTCGCCGATGTTGGGGCCAAGGTGGGAGAAGAGCTGGGGACAGACTGGCACAGTAATAACCCTGGATTGATGTACAGAGAGTATGTGGGAGGCCTCCGTCTGATCCTCTCTCTCTCCCCCCAGCACTGCATCGATTGGAATCGGGATATTCTGAAGAGGGAGCTCGGTCTCACTGAGGATGACATTATTGATATTCCAGCCTTATTCCGGATGCAGGATGGGAGGGCCACGGCGTTCTTCCCCAATATGGTGAGTGATGGACATAACAGGGACTCATCGCAGTGCCCTCTCTCTGTGGCGTTCCGGCACCCATTTCTCAAAAATACTTCAGCGCTAGTTGGCATCAAAGTTTCAAATCCACCACCACACCCTTCAAAGTGCAGGCTTACCAAGCAGATGAAAGACCCAGGTTATAAGGTCTAAGCGTTTATAGTAACCAATCAACGATCATTACTTCTCCACCAGACATAAAGAAGTTCTCTCTTCGTATTCCGTCACGATAATCCTCAGTATAAAACCATAAAAATAGATCTAAGTGTACTCCGTTTTGTTTAAAAACATCAGCTTTTAATACTCAGAACAATATCATAAAATTACTCACATCCGGGCCCTTTTCAAAGGGACCCACAATATACAAGCGCGTTTCAATATATAAAGTGCCGTTGCCTCACCAACCACTCGTAGGCCCAGGCCCGACCGGTTTCGCTATGGCGTCATCGGGGGCGTCATCAGAAGTCGATCTGAGGACTTTTACTTCTGGCAGCTTTTTGGAGTGTCATAAGTCCTTAGCGCAGATATATATATATATATATATATATATGTATGTTCCGGCACCCATGTTGTGGCCCCCTGAATCCAGAGCATATTACAGTAATCCTGTCCCACTACAGAGAATGCGCAGAATAATGTCCTGACTATAATCCTTATATTATACAATCCCTTATTTAACATTCTGCACAACCTCTGGAATATGAAGTCAGGCTGACAGTTTGAGTGTCTTTTAGGTTGGAGCATGCAGATCCTACACATGAGACTATCTGCAGCTCTGCCAGTCTCTCGTATCATGCAGCATCTACAAGAGACTGCTGCGCGCTACCACAGACTGCTGCGCGCTACCACAGACCCCTGTGCCATACCACAGACCCCTGTATGCCACTGCAGATCTCTGCACGCTACTGCAGACCGTTGCATGATACCTACCCCAGAGTTTTGCATGCTACCAAAGACTGCTGCATGCTACTGTAGACCTCTGCACGCCAACACAGACTGCTGCTCGCCGTAATATGCTTCTGCACACTAAATGAGACTGCTGCACAATGACAGAGACTGCCGTGTCAGAGGATACTGCAGAACACTTAAGTAGAGTTGGGCCGAACGGTTCGCCGGCGAACCTGGTTCGCGCGAACCTAGGTGGTTCGCGTGCGGGTACCGCACGCGAACTTTATTGCGGAAAAGTTCGCCCCATTGCGGTTCGCCCCATAATGCACTGAGGGTCAACTTTGACCCTCTACATCACAGTCAGCAGGCCCAGTGTAGCCAATTAGGCTACACTAGCCCCTGGAGCCCCACCCCCCCTTATATAGGCAGGCAGCGGCGGCCGTGGCCACTCGTGTGCCTGCATTAGTTAGAGTAGGGCGAGCTACTGCAGTCTCTCATAGGGAAAGATTAGTTAGCCTTAGCTTGTCCCTGGCTGCATACCTGTTCATTGATCCTGCCACTGCATACCTGTTCATTGATCCTGCCACTGCATACCTGTTCATTGATCCTGCCACTGCATACCTGTTCATTGATCCTGCCACTGCATACCTGTTCATTGATCCTGCCACTGCATACCTGTTCAGTGATCCTGCCACTGCATACCTGTTCATTGATCCTGCCACTGCATACCTGTTCATTGATCCTGCCACTGCATACCTGTTCTGTTCAGTGAACCCGCCACTGCATACCTGTTCTGTTCAGTGGAGTTTGGTGTGTCAGTGTGAAGCAGTACCTTAATTACACTCCCTGATTGATGTATACACATGCAAGATGTTTTAAAGCACTTTAGGCCTGTCATTTAGCATTCAATGTGATTTCTGCCCTTAAAACGCTGCTTTGCGTCAAATCCAGATTTTTCCCGGTGACTTTTGGCGTGTATCCCACTCCGCCATGCCCCCCTCCAGGTGTTAGACCCCTTGAAACATCTTTTCCATCACTTTTGTGGCCAGCATAATTTTTTTTTTTTTTCAAAGTTCGCATCCCCATTGAAGTCTATTGCGGTTCGCGAACTTTAACGCGAACCGAACCTTCCGCGAAAGTTCGCGAACCCGGTTCGCGAACCTAAAATCGGAGGTTCGGCCCAACTCTACACTTAATGAGTACCAGTTACGTTTATTTACGATATCAGGAAAACACAAAGTATTTCCCAGGATGCAGAATTCATGTAGCACCGAAATCAGCACTACTCACTAGTGAGCGCTGGAACGCCACTCCCAATGAACAATGGACTACTTTGCTGCTAGTCACCATTAAGTCACCATTTTAGAGAGCCCAGGGGCACTCCACTGGTAATTAGTTAAAACAGGTAAAGGTGACCATTAACGCTACAATTTCCAGAACATTTAACCTGTCCAATCCGATCCTTGTTATCGGTCAGAAGTGATAGTCCAAGCCCACCAATGGAGGGGAAATTGATAAGCAATCTGATCAAAACAATTGTTCTAAAATTTGGATCGACTGATCGATTTTGACAATGAACAATCATTCTATCGGCACCATTAACGGCACCCGAGCCAATCACTTGTATGGTCTATCACTCAGACGACTGTACCGTTAGTGGGCACATTAAGTTCACAGTGAGAACTCATAGGGATCAAGGCAAGGTCTAAGTTCAAAAAGAGGTTGAGACAGACAGCTATAAAGAAAGGTCTAACTTCACAGGCAGAGGTCGAGACAGGCAGCAATTAGGCAAGGTCAAAGTTTAGGCAAAGTCTGAGGCCAGTGGCGTAGCTAAGGAGCTATAGGCCCCCGGTGCAAGTTTTACATGGGGCCCCCAAGCACTCTGTACATAACAATTGATACGGTGCACCAAAACCTGCCAAGGATGTCCAGTGTCAAGAGGTGCAATAGGGGATGGGGAACAGTTTGTTAATGATTACTACTATTTAAAGAATCTATAGAAGTGATTATTACTAGCACAGGGCCAATAGAGAGCTAATATTTTGCTTGAGGGAGGGCCCCTCTGACCCAAGGGCCCTAATGCGGTCGCTACCTCTGCAACCCCTATTTCTACGCCACTGTCTGAGGCCAACAGCAATTAGGCAAGGTCAAAGTTTAGGCTGAGTTGAAGGCAATCAGGCAAGGTCAAAGTTCAGGCAGAGGTTAGGCAAGGTCAAAGTTTAGGCAGAGGTTGAGGCAGGCAGCAATTAGGCAAGGTCTAAGTTCAGACAGAGTTGGAGGCAGGCAGCAATTAGCCAATGAATAATTCAGGCAGAGGTGGAGGCAGGCACTAATTAGGCAAGGTCAAAGTTGAGGCAGGCAGCAGTAAGCCAAGGTAAAAGTTCAGGAGGAGGTGGAGGCAGGCAGCAATTTGCACAGGTAAAAGTTGTGCAGAAGTGGAACCAGGCAGCAATTAGGCAAGGTAAAATCTCAAATTTTACCTTGCCTAATTGCTGCTGCCTGCTCCACTTCTGCCTCAAGCAGAAGTGGAGGCAGGCAGCTGTTGAACAAGGTACAAGTTCAGCAGAGGTCGAGGCAGGCTACAGTTAGGCAAGGTAAAAGTTCAAGCAGAAGTGGAGGCAGGCAGCAATTAAGCAAGGTCAAAGTGTAGGCAGAGGTCGAAGCACGCAGCAATTAGGAATGTTATCACAAAACTTAAAATATATCTGAGATGGACAAAAAAATGTACCTGAGATGGACAAACATAAAATCCCTCCTTTTCAGGTTCTCTAAGTCTTTTTTAACCAGTTCCCCTCCCAGTGGACAAGCATCTACTTCCCTGAGAACTTCACTAAAACTCCCAGGGATATAGATACTCGTCTCTCTGTATTGACAAGCAGCGCACACATGTAGCACCATATGGTAGTGCACAGATTAGTGAATGGGAACATGTGTTCCCAAAGCCAAGCAAAGTGTTGAATGAATGAACAATCACATGTTTCACTCGGGAACAGTGATCATTCAACGTAAACAAAATACACTTTAACTCCCTGCTAATCAGATTGCTGTGATTCAACATTCTAATTAGACAGGAATAGTGTGGGAATAACTCGTCCTACTCAGCCAGTCTGATCCAGCATTGGCAGCCACGAACAAACCAAAACAATGAGTCGCCTTTCCACCCCGCACTTCGGCGGAAATAGCCGAGCCCAATCGGGTTCCCTCGTCTCTGTGCAGTAGAGCAGACCCAATTGTGCTTGGCTATTTCTGCCGGAACACAAGTGGCAAGCTGCTAGTGTGCTTGCGTACAGCATCAACAAGGGGACCTTCAGGGGTCCCAGCGTTGGATCACCTCTGCTGAGGAGGAGGGGAACCTCCAAAAGGATCCAGGGGCTTCTATAGTCGTGCTATAGTCCAGTGATGGCTAACCTTGGCACTCCAGCTGTGGTGGAACTACAAGTCCCATGAGGCTTTGCAATACTCTGACAGCTCTAAGCATAACTCGGGGAGGGAGAGGCATGATGGGATTTGTAGTTTTGTCACAGCTGGAATGACAAGGTTACCCATCACTGCTATAGTCTGACCCAGTCCGACTTGGACAGAAACTGTCACTTACATACCTGATATTTAACTCTTTCAGGCAGAGAAAAAAAAAAAGAACACAGCCTAGTTATTTGTGTGCTAGGCACTGTACATACACATGTCTATCTCGTCATGTCACATGTCACCTCGGTTGCCATTTAAAGTGAAAAAACACTTAGAGGTGTAGTGGTTAATTACAATCTGATACAGTGATCTCCCTTCTGTTATATCTGAGGTTCCCCTTTAACCTCATCTCTCACTGTGTCCGCAGGTGAATATGATCGTCCTGAAGAAGAACTTGGGAATTCCTAAACCCTACGGACCAGTCATCAAGGTGACCTGCTGCCTGGAGGACTACGTCATCGACCAGCTGAAGCCATTGGAGCTGACCTGCACATTCATCGATGACGTGGTGTCCTACCACAAGCAGCTGGGGGAGGTGCACTGCGGCACCAACGTGCGCCGGAAGCCATTCGCCTTCAAGTGGTGGCAGATGGCCGAGCCATAAAGTGCGGACTGAGAGGCGCTAACTGTCCCCGTCTGACCCGTGTGCAGCTGCGCCCTCTGTGGTCAGGACTGTAGAATGCCACTAATTCTCTTCTGTTTTCCTGGGGGAGCCCCGTTAGTCTGTGGGTAGATTTTGTGTGGCGGATCAGAGAGAGATGGTTAGCAGTTATTTCTGTCTCGGCCAATGTCCAGCGACCAGGCATGAGCGGAGAAATCTTCTCTTTCCTGTTCAGATAAAAAGCAGCCTTCAGTCTCAGACATTTCCCACATCAGAGGTCCCCTCGTCTCCAACATAAACACGCCACAAGCTGATGGAGAACGGCGTGGCGAATTCACAGACTCCGCCCACATTCAGGCCAAACTGCCAACTTTGGAAAAAGTCAGATGTGCAGCTGCCAACACCAATAAAAGTCATACTAGGAATCACAAAAGATATCCCTCCCCCCCATAAAAAATTGCTCCTATACTGAAATTGTTACGCATTAATGTTATTTACTAAATGCCGGAAACATGCAGCCTTCATTTGGCTCATATCACAATATACAGCAGGGTCGCTGTTATCTGAAACTCGGGTAATCGGAAGTCTGAACTAACAGGCATGGTCAAGGGGATAACGAGGACTGTACTTTGAGGCATTTTGGGGGAGTTTGCAGGCCATTAAATACTCACCGAGTCACCAGCGACATTTTGTAGCCTTCCTGAAGCTCCTAGTGGCTTTCCGGCGCACCGTGCACTGCTCTCGGCGTGTCGGGTAACCCAATGCTATACATGGAGAAAGCCGCTACAAGCTTCAGGAAGGCTACAAGACGTCGCTGGAGGCTTGGTGAATATTTTACACTGGGGAGGGAGGTGTTGTCGGGGCCATTTCTAGACTTTTTGCTGCCTGAGGCAAACTTGTGAGGATGCGAAACCCCCTACTCCCCCACCCCACCCCATTTAGAATGATCGCACAACAGCATTCAACAATTTACTCTGCTTAATTTAATGTTCTCAGTCAGCAATGGCGCACATGCAATAACTTGAGACATGACATGCTGCAGCTCAATACAATAAAACGCTGGTTGGCTGTGAGTCTGTGACAAACCAACTTCTCAGCCAGTCGGCCGTCGGCCATCCCTCCTCAGTCAGGACAGCAGTGCCACCTCCTCCCTTCTGCTGTGCAAGTCAAACACTGCTGCTCTCCTGCCTCCCCTCTCCTCACTCACTGTCAGACTCCTCACACAGCACAACAAGCTGCTTTTCCCTAATGATCTTTTCACCTCGCTCTTCTCTCACTTCTCCTTCTACGCTGACTGCGTACTGTAAGTGTAAACACAGTACAAACATGCCGCCCCTGTAATATCTGCGCCTGATGCAAGTGTTTCTCCCTGCTTCATAAGAGAACCGGCCCCGGGGTTTGTGCTTTTTCAACCAGGTTGCACAAGCAGGCGGCAAGCACATGTATCTAGAATCAAGCGATCTCCCCCAGGGTCGGATACTGTGGACTCTGCTGTAGTAAGGACTGTTGATAGGTCAGTGTATTACTATTTGTGTAGGGTAATTTTAATTAACAATGACAGAAACACAGGAGTGTTGTTGCTAACTCCTGCATTTTCCCGTACTGGATCTCTCTCTGCACAGCGTCTCATCCAGTCCTCCCCGGTGGCAAGTGGTCTCCTGGTGGCATGTGGTCTCCTGGTAGTTTTGGGGCACCACAGGTGTGGGCGCTTGGAGTGTCTACCCTCAGGATAATTATAGGAGGTGGATCGCCCTCCAATCCCCAATATTCAGTTTATATCTTCTGTTCCTGACTAATAATTGTGTCATTTCTTACTTGCTGTATGTGTTGGGACTTACCATGTTGCCTGTATAAGGATGCCATTCTATCGGGTTTTTTGTATACTAATAACGTGTTATTCCATAAACTTCTTTTTCTTGAAAAGTGTAACTTTATTGGTCATTTTTTTTCATGGCTCAGAATGTCGCTGCTTATCAAGGTCTATAGTGGGCTCACTTCATACAAAAAAAAATAGGAGGTATTTTTGTAAACTATTTGAAATAACAGGTTTTTGCCTCTGAATCACTTTAAAGCGGTGTTGTCACCATAAAAATCAAATTTTAACAGCAACTGGTCTGAGTGTATTAAGTGATAAAGATACTAATCCTGCATTCAAAACTTTAAAAACTTTTTCTGCTGTTATGATTTGGAGTTATCACATACTTTAGGAGCACTGGCTCTTTAGTAGTCGGTGCCAAAGAATTGCATGCTGGGGGTTCTTTTTATCTGTAATATATTCCTCCTCTTCCCTTTATTTCCCTGTCTGCTGCTTATCTGAAACCTGATCCCCTACTCACTTGTGTTTATAAGCAAGGCTGGGGCGACTCAGCGATTGGAGGAGACAAGAAAAAAAGTAAAGGGCAGAAATGACATCACGAGCTGGCCTTAACTGTGGGCAAAAGACATGGCCCCCACCAGGAACAGAATTCTCGTCATTTACTATATAACATTCACTGAAATCAAAATGTGGACAGTACAATACATGTGTTATGTAAGTAGATCAAGTATTTATCTACCTATATATATATATATATATATATGTGTTTTTTTTCCCTGGCATAGTATGGCTGACCCTACTGCTTTAAATTCAAACAAAACCTGAAAAGGCTCCATTTTCTGCTTCTCAGTCTTTATACAAATGGCTGTTAGTTCACTTACCGCCAGTAGAACACTAGACTGCCCATTTCAGTGGATACAGAGGTAGGTGAAAAAGCCTTAAAAGGCATGGATCAATTAGCCCTAATGCTAGGTACACACCATACAATTTTATGTTAAAGATAGATGGTTCGATAGATAATTTCCGACATGTCCGATATTATTTGCAATCGTTTTTCTGGGCGATTTCTCATAGAAGTTAATGGAAAAAGTTAAGAAAATCAAGCGGAAAAACTAATCGAAAATCGATCGAACAGAAAATTGAATGAAAAAACGCATCGTGTGTACCTAGCATAAAGGAGAAAAAAAATTCTATCCCAACTCCAGATGGCAATCAGATGAAGACCCTTGGAAAACAGAAATGGAGACCGAGAGCCCAATACAGTGTAGTATGTTTGTATTTCACAAGGTAAAAAAAAAGGAATATTAGATATACTCACAATCAAGGGTTACCACTCAGACAACCACTGTATAGGCGGGTGGGGAGATTATCACCTGACCCCACTCAGGTTAAGAAGTCGCTCTCTGTAGACAGGAAGAAAGGGGGTAACACTGCTCCACTGAGGGTGGACTAAGCTATGTATAGATATTTGAACATAGGAGCCAAAATAGGGTAAAGACGCCTAAAAAAGTGTTTAAAAGGTTATGGTGGACTTGCCTTTCTCATAGAAAAACAGATATTATTTTGTTATTTTTATATAAAAAAACATTTATTATATGCTTCACTTTGCAACACGTTTTGCAAGTACAGTCCTGCTTCATCAGGCAAGTAACTGAAAACTGTGTGCCTGGATAGCAGCCAAGCACTTGCAGAGGCGCTTGGCTGCTATCCAGACCCACACCCCTGCTTGGGGCCTCGCTTGAGGGAAGGCCGGTCTGCACTGGGAACTCACAGGAACTTACGATACCCTGTTCCACCATAGACTCCTCGCCGCAGCCGTTCTCTCTTCCACTCGGCCGCCTCGCGTCCTGTCTCCATGGTTACCCCGGCAGCACCTCTCATGACGTCAGAAGTGCTGCCGGAAGTAACCATGGAGGTAGGATACCGAGGCAGCAAGAGGAGAGCTGCCCAGCGGAGGATATCGCTGCCAGGAGTCGGCGCCGGAACATGGTTAAGTAAGCCAATACATGTCTAGCCTAGCTATACTGAGGGCACCACCTGTACCTGGCAACCTATACTGGAGCACCTCCTGTACCTGGCTATCTATACTGGAGCACCTATAGATTGCTACCTATACTGTGGCACCTCCTGTATATGGCAATCTATACTGGAGCACCTATAGCTTGCTACCTATACTGTGGCACCTCCTGTACCTGGCAACCTATACTGAAGCACCTATAGCTCGCTACCTATACTGTGGCACCTACTTTACCTGGCAATCTATACTGGAGCACCTATAGCTCACTACCTATACTGTGGCACCTCCTGTACATGGCAATCTATACTGGAGCACCTATAGCTCACTACCTATACCAGGCATGGACAAACTTGGCCCTCCAGCTGTTAAGGAACTACAAGTCCCACAATGCATTGCAGGAGTCTGACAGCCACAGTGACTCATAAAGGCAAATGCATTGTGGGACTTGTAGTTCCGTAACAGCTGGAGGGCCGAGTTTGCCCATGCCTGACCTATACTGTGGCACCTGTATATGGCTAACCTATACTGGGGCACCTATAGCTCACTGCCTATACTGTGGCACTTCCTGTACCTGGCAACCTATACTGGGGCATCTATAGCTTGCTACCTATACTGTGGCACCTGTATATGGCTAACCGACTCTGAGGGCACCACCTGCACCTGGCTACCTATACTGGGGCACCCATAGCTTGCTACCTATACTGGGGGGTACCTATACAGTGCCTGTGGGCTGCTTTGCTTGTGACCACCAAAACCTTAGTTGCACCCCTGCTAATTTGCTATTGCTATCTATGTCCCAGGATCCTCCACAAGAGGGCACAGCCCCACCTCCTATTGCCAGGAGTGTAAGGGGCAGCGCACGACACACCTTCTTCTGAAAAGGTAAATTGGTGCTAGCCTCGACCCTAGGTGGCAAAAGGACCCCCGTGTGACATTCTCCTGGACTGTAACCTACAGTTTGTAACTGTGGGGCTTTTACCAGTTAGGACATGTGACACTAGAGAAAGGGTCTAGTACAAAATGCTTTTACACGCACAATTTTGCAATCTAATATTTTTCATTAGTTTAACTGAATACAATTTGCATTCAAGATGTTTTTATCATTACTGGAGTCCTAGCTTGTTGAGAGTGTCTGAGTACAGAGGGTTAATGATTGTTTATACCCCATATCACAGTCTGTGTTAGGAACTCTGTGGAATAACTGTAGCTTTCATGTTTGACATTCAATGTATAGAGGGGGAACTGAAGAAATTGCCTCTTATTAATAGTGGAACCTCACAATACCCGTTATCTGCAGACTCCCCTATCGCTGCATTATTTGTTGCCAGTCAGCGCTGTTGCTGTGGGGATCCCCCATAATGCACCAAGCTATGTGTGTGTTATATGTTGGTGGACCCCCTCAGTTGAAGCAACTAAACACAGCACCGGAGATTTCAGCTCAACCATTCACCACCATAGGCTGTAATAGGAATTGTAGCTACAGCGGTGCTCAAACAGTAATTTGGGCACCATCAAAAAACTGCACCCAAATTTCTATAAAAACATCGTATTAGCAATAGTTGGCAGCTGAATTACGTATTTCCCCGACTATTCATGGTGGCCTGGAGGGGGAATAGTAATGAGTACCGTCAGAAATTTTGTAGGAACAGGGTGAGCGGTTTATTGGCTTTACCCTGTGCCCAAATTTTCCGGTGGCTTAATTATATGTACACCTCTTGGCTGCCCTGAACAAATCCTTAAAGGGAAGGTCCAGGATGATTAAAAAGTAAAAATCTACATATCTGGGGCTTCCTTCAGCCCCTGGTAGCCGTCCTGTGCCCTCGCCGCAGCGCCGGTGGCTCCCGGTCCCCTCCGGTGGAGAAGCCGACCTCGCCAGGTCGCCATCTACTTGCGCTGCAGCATGCGGCTCACAGAGACTCATTGAAATCAGTACAGTCCGGATGTGACGTCAGCGCGACTACGTGAGCCGCATACTGGAACACAAGTAGGCCTCTTGTACCGGAGGGGACCCCGAGCCACTGGCAGGGAGCGGAGCTGTGGTGAGGGCACAGAACGGCTGCAAGGGGCTGGAGGAAGCCCCCAGGGAAGTAGATAGGATGGCTATATGGGCAAGTAAATGGCAGATGAAATACAAAGTTGAAATGTAAAGTCGTGCATCTTGGTCGTACTAGCGCCATGCAAGATAAACTGGATACAGAAGAGGACATCAAACTTGGGAAGGTGACTTGAAGCATAACTGAAGCGAGAGTGATGTGTAGGCTGCCAAATGTAGTATGCCTGGCTGTCCTGCTGATCCTTTGCCTCTCAGGGCTCGTTTCCACTATCGCGAATCTGCATGCGTCCAACGCATGCAGATCCGCACATGTAATACAAGTGGATCGGGCCTGTTTCCACTGTAGCGTTGTTGAGGTGCGTTTTTTTCAGCGTGAAAAAAACGCACAAAAGAGCCAACGATTTCGCCTGCGTCGGGAATCCGTGCGAATCGCCGCTAATGTATTTAATAGTAAAAACGCATGCGTTTGTTACATGCGTTTTTACCCGCGATTTCGCGTGCGATTTCGCACCTTTTTCAATTTTATTTAGCCCTGGCAGTGTCATGGTTAATTTCGCATGGCACCCTGCCATGCGAAATCGCAGGCGAAATCACGGGTAAAAACGCATGTGGAAACGCATCCGCATGCGTTTTTACAAGCGTCGGAATGCGGCCGAAATCGCGTCGCAACAGTGGGAACGAGCCCTCATACTTTTAGCCATAGACCCTGAACAAGCATGCAGCAGATCAGGTGTTTCTGGCTTTGTCAGATCTGACTGAATTAGCAGCATGCTTGTTTCTGGTGTTATCCAGACAATGCTGCAGCCAAAGAGTTCAGCAGGGCTGCCAGACAACTGGCAGTAGTTCTGCGCCTGCTCAGTACACTCCACACCACGTGCGAGTGGATGATGTTTGCGCTCGCGCAAGCACAGTAGAGGAAGACCTGGCGAGGTCAGCCTCTGCACCATCGGGGACTGGGACCCAGCGACCGAGAGAGGAGCTGGGGCGAGGGACATAGTGGTTGCTAGGGGCTGGAGGAAGCCCTGAGTCTTTTTTTTTTTTTTTGCAGCTCGGATATTATCTTAAAGTGTTCCAGAGACATTGAGCAAGCAAGATTTGATGGGTTCCCAGAGCTTTCTCCAACCCCATAAGCATGTCTGAGTTCCTCACTGTCCTCCCACAGTCTGCTGTTCAGCCTCAATCAGCCCCGCTAACTGGTTTAGTCTGAGTCTTTGGCGCATGCGTGCTTATGGGGCTGGAGGAAGCCTTGGGCAAGTATCA